>NC_067419.1:47233035-47533035 GCF_009764475.1 Pristis pectinata | reverse complement strand
GGCACAGGTTTAAGGTGAGAGGGGAAAGATTTAAAAGGGACCTGAGGGGTAACTTTTTCACCCAGAGGGTGGTGAGTATATGGAACGAACTGCCAGAGGGAGTGGTTGAGGCAGGTACAATAACAACATTTAAAAAACATTTGGACAGGTGCATGGTTAGGAAAGGCTTGGAGGGACACGGGCCAAATGTGGGCAAATGGGACTAGCTTAGATGGGCATTTTGGTCGGCGTGGACCAGTTGGGCTAAAGGACCTATGCTGTGCGACTCTGTGACTCTCTGACTCTACTTACACATAGTGAAACAAGGTGCCTCACAGGACCATAAATCATACAAAACTGTACTAGAAAAGGAGACAGGTGAACAAAAACTATATTAAGAAGCAACTTAAAGGAGGAGGGAGGTAGAGAGAGAGAGAAGAGCACGTACTGAGCTAAGGGCCGAATAGCTCGGCACCATCAGTGGCGGTAAAGACAAGAGTTAGGAAGGCACCTCGATCTCCGAGTGTTGAGGGGCTGTGGGGAAGACAGAGGTTGGGAAGAGATGCAGGTTCCAAACCAGAGGGGATGATTTGTGTGAGATGATGCAAGTTTGGACACAGGCAGCAAACTGTTTATGTTGGAGATTGTTCATTAGATTGTCCTGGAGAGAGGAAGTGAGGCCAGGGATGTCTTTCATCACTCCCCCCACATATTTACCAATTTGTAAAGAGGACCCGAGGGCCATGCAAAGGGGCAAATCAATGTTAGAGGCCCCTGCCATTACGCTTCCCCTTTGAAACAAGAATCGAGAGTTCCCCAAGCATTAAGCATAGGAAGATTGTTCCCCAAGGTATCGACGTATATAATTATTACTTTAAGGAGACTGATGCCATTGGCAGGGCCAGCATTTATTGCCCATCCCCAGTTGTCCTTGAGAAGGTGGTGCTGGGCCACTTTGTTGAACTGTTGCAGTCCTTCCAATGAAGAAACTCCTACACTCGCTTGGGAGGGAGTTCCAAGACTTTGACTCAGTGATGGTGAAGGAATGACTAGTGTAAGTCCAAACGTTTTGAATAAATCGCAGTCTGGGGAGGGAAGGGTACAAAAGCGGGAAGTTGTGTTGAACCTCTACAAAGCATTGGTCCAGCCACACCAGAGTGTAGCATCTAATTTTGGCCGCAACACTCTGGGACGGATATAAAGGTCCAGGACAGAGTGTAGAAAACATTTAGTGGAATAGTTCATGGATGAGAGATTTCAGCTTCAAGGTCGGACTGGGAAAACTGAAGTTGTTCTCCCTGGAGCAGTAAAGGTTGAGAGGAGCTTAGAGGTGGACGAGTTCAGGACATGGTTAGCCAGGGAAGATAGAGGGAAGGGGTTCCCATCAGTGGATGGTTCAAGAGCCAGACAGATAGATTTAAAATTTTGGACAAAAGATGCAAGAGGGCTGTGTCTTTAATGCAGGGAGCAGTGATAGTCTAGAACATGCCCTGTGGGGTCAGTGGAAACAGAACCAATCAGAGTCTTTAGAAGGGAATTGAATGGACTCGAGGGAGAATAATGCATTGGGCTCCAGGGAGAGAGCAGAGGAATGGGACTTATGGGCTTCTGTGCCCTAACAATTCAACACTACTCTAACTCTGCAGGCACTCCAAGGGTTAACTTTAAGCAGGTTTCTCTGCTGGCAGTGGCTCCTGTGCAGATGTTAATTGCCAGCCGCTTGTTTCCCTTTGATGAATGAGGATTAAGGGTTCAGCGATGTAATTACCGCAGGTTTATCAGGAAATAATCTCCCTCTGATTGTTGGAAGACCATTGTGATGGGTGCCTTATATACACTTTGTGCATCCGGTTTGCGAGCATATAGTTTTCATTCAGCGAGCTTCAGCCTTAGGTTTCTGAGGCTTCGGTCAAGTATCAATTGCATTGAGGAGTGGTGCGGCCATCGGGGAGTCTGGGGAGGTGGGAGCACGGCGATGGTAGGGCACAAACACACTCCGGCACATTCCTGTGGTACTGGAGCCCAAACCTACACCTTACGAAAGCCAGCAGCATCCAGATAAAGTCCACAGTAGCACAAAGTGATAATACAGGAGGCCATACACCTGTCTAAGGATAAGGTTGGTCCTGTTCATTGTAAAGATCTGTGGTCAGGACAGCCTCTCCAATCCTAAATTTCAGAAGGCTTCGTAGGTGTTTGGTAATCGGAACTGCAAGGGCTGGTGGGGAGATTAAAACCTTGCAACCGAATGAGTTGCCACAAGCAGATCCAATCAAACTGCCTCAAATGGCCACCATCAGCAGGTTAATCACCTCTCTTTTAACTCAATCATGGGTTCAATCCCCACTGTAGACCAGTTCTATTAACATAGCCAACATTCCAGTGGCAGAACTGAGGGAGTGCTGTATTATTGGAGGTGCCTTCTTTTAAATGATGCATTAATTCCAGGCCATATGTGAGCTGCGAAAGATCCCATGCCATCATTTGGAAGAAGAGCAAGACGGGCTTCCCCAATGACCAGGTCAATACTTATCCCTCAACAAAGATATCTCAAACAATCTACTATCGGTTGCTGTTTATGAGAGCTCACTCTATATAACCTTGCGTCAGTAATTGCTACCACACTGACTATATTTCAAAAGGACATATCGGCTCTACAATAACTGAGGCAATCTAAGGTCATGGAAGTTGATATTTAAATCCAAAGCAATTATATGTCGCCATTTGCTTCTTCCTGGTTTTTCATGAGCAATGTCACAGGAATCTACTCCTTAGTAAAATTAGAGTTATGTAGAGTCATACATCACAGAAACAGGCCCTTCAATCCAACTGGTCCATGCCGACCAAGATGCCCATCAAAGCTGGTCAAATTTGTCCGCATTTGGCCCACATCCCTCTAAACCATGTACCTGTCCAAGGGCCTTTTAAATGTTGTTATTGTACCCGCCTCAACCACTTCCTCTGGCAGCTCGTTCTATAAACATACCAGAGAAACAAAGGACCGCAGATGCTGGAATCTAGATGAAAAACACGCTGATGCTGGAGGAACTCAGCAGGCCAGGCAGCATCAGTGGGGAAAAGCAGGCGGTCAACGTTTTGGGTCAGGACCCTTCTTCAGGACTGAAGATAGGAAAAGGGGGAAGCCCAATATATAGGAGGGAAAAGCAGAGCAGTGATAGGTGGACAAAAGATGGATGAAATGTGAGGACAAGGGGGACCGTATCCCTTTTGGGTCTGGGTGGGGTGGGGGTGAGAGAAGAGATGCGGGAAATAGCAGAGATATGGGTGTGAACTCTCTGGACCACAATCGGGGGGAAGCCCCGGTTAGAAAAGAAGTTGGACATTTTGGATGTCCTGGAGTGAAAAGCCTCATTATGGGACTAGATGCGGCGGAGGCAGAGAAATTGAGAAAAAGGGTCCACGTCCTTACAAGGAACAGGGTGGGAGGAGCTGTAATCGAGGTAGCCGTGGGCGTCAGTGGGTTTGTAGAAGATGTCAGTGGATAAGGAATCCCTTGAGATGGAGATGGAAAGATTGTGGAAGGAGAGAGAGGTGTCAGAGACAGTCCAAGTGAATTGGAGAGCAGGGTGAAAATTTGTGGGGAAATTTATGAAACTGTCGAGTTCCGCATGGGTACAAGAGGTGGCACCGATGCAGTCATTGATATAGCAGAGAAAGAGTTGAGGAATGGGGCCGGAGTAGGCTTGGAACAGAGACTGTTCAATGTAGCCAACAAAGAGGCAGGCACAGCTGGGGCCCATGCGAGTGCCCATAGCTACACCCTTGGTCTGTAGAAAGTGAGAGGAATTGAAAGTGAAGTTGTTTAGGGTGAGGACAAGTTCAGCCAGGCGGAGGAGAGTGTTAGTGGAAGGGAACTGTTTCTGTCTCTGGTCAAGAAAGAAGCGGAGGGCGGTGAGGCCATCACGATGGGGAATGGATGTAATCAGGGACTGGATGTCCATGGTGAAGATGAGGCCGGAGAACTTAAAGCTATGGAAGAGTTGGAGAGCGTGTGATGTGTCACGGACATAGGTGGGAAGGGATTGGACCGGGGGGACAGGACAGTCTACAGGTACGAGGATACAAGCTCCATGGGGCAAGAGCATGCGGAGACAATAGGTCTGCCAGGACAGTCCATCTTGTGAATTTTGGGGAGGAGGTAGAAGTGGGCAGTCCTAGGGTGCGGGACTATCATGTTGGCAGCTGTGGGGGGGAGACCTCACTTTTGTCCACCTATCACTGCTCTGCTTTTCCCTCCTATATATTGGACTTCCTCTTTTTCTATCTTCAGTCCTGAAGAAGGGTCCTGACCCGAAACGTTGACCGCCTGCTTTTCTCCACGGATGCTGCCTGGCCTGCTGAGTTCCTCCTGCATCATCGTGTTTTCAATATACTTACATATCACCCTTTGTGTCAGAAAGTTGCCCTTCAAGTTGTTATTAAACCTTTCCCCTCTCACGTTAAACCTATGCCCTCTAGTTTTTGGTTCCCCAATCCTAGAATAAAGACTGCGTGTATTCACCCTATCTATGCCCCTCATGATTTTATTTGTTCTCTGTGAGGTCACCCCTCAGTCTCCCATACTCCAATGAATAAAATCCTTGCCTGCCTAACCTCTCCCTATAACTCAGGCCCTTGAGTCCTATCAACATTCTCATAAATCTTCTCTGCACTCTTTCCAGCTTAATGACGTCTTTCCTATAACAGGGTGACCACAGCTTGACACAATACTCCAGGTGCGACCTCACCAATGTCTTGTACAACTGTAACATAAAGTTATAAAACTTTTGATAACTGAACTTTCTCCATTAAAAGCAACCATTTTTTCTAAATTTGTCCCAGAAACAGTTTGGAACATCAGTAACAAAATGCACCCCTCTCTATCTCTGTGACCTCCCCTAGCCCTACAAACATCTGACTTCTCTGCATTTCTTCAATCATTGCAGTGTTACTCTTAGCAGTGTGGAGGAACAGAGGGACCTTGGGGGTCCAATTCCATAGATCCCTCAAGGTTGTCACACAAGTCGATAGGGTTGTTAAGAACATATATGGTGTGTTGGTCTTCATTAGTCGAGGTATTGAGTTCAAGAGCTGCGAGGAGATGTTGCAGCTCTATAGAACTCTGGTCAGACCACACTTGGAGTATTGTGTTCCGTTCTGGTTGCCTCATTATAGGAAGGATGTGGAAGCTTTAGAGAGGGTGCAGAGGAAATTTACCAGGATGCTGCCTGGATTGGAGAACATGTCTTATGAGGATAGGTTGAGCGAGCTAGGGCTTTTCTCTTTGGAGAGGAGGAGGATGAGAGGTGACTTGATAGAGGTGTACAAGATGATAAGAGGCATAGATCCGAGTGGATGGTCAGAGACTTTTTCCCAGGGCGACAATGGCTAACACGAGGGGGCATAATTTTAAGGTGATTGGAGGAAGGTATAAGGGGGATGTCAGGGGTAAGTTTTTTACACAGAGAGTGGTAGGTGCATGGAACGCACTGTCTGCAGAGGTTGTGGGGGCAGGTACATTCGGAACATTTAAGAGATTCTTAGATAGACACATGAATGATAGAGAAATGGGAGGCTATGTGGGAGGGAAGGGTTAGATAGATATTAGAACAGGATAAAATGTCGGCGCAACAATGTGGGCTGAAGGGCCTGTACTGTGCTGTAATGTTCTATATTCTATGGAGTCATAGAGTTACACAGTGTGGAAACAGACCCTTCGGCCCAATATGTCCATGCCAATCAAGTTGCCTAACTGAGCTAGTCGCATTTGCCTGCACTTGATCCATATCCCTCTAAACCTTTCCTATCCATGGACTTGTCCAAATGACTTTTAAGTGCCATAATTGTACCCGCCTCTACCACTTCCTCTGGCAGCTCGATCCATGTACAGATCACCCTCTGTATGAAACAGTTGCTCCTCAGGTCCCTTTTAAATCTTTCCCCTCTCACTTAAACCTATGCCCTCTAGTTTGGACTCCCTTGCCCTGGGGAAAAGACTGTGTCTATTCAACTTATCTATAACCGATCCTGGCGTTTCGTGCTTTCACAGTTTTAATCAGTCCACCACTGGCAGTGCCTTCAGCTACCAATGGACTTCAGTTCAGGAATTCTCATCCAAAACCTTTCATGCTCTTCTTTTTCCTCACTTAAAACCTAACTCTCTGACCAAGCACTTTGTCCTCTGCCCTAACACCTCTCCACCGGGCCCACTTCATGCATTTCCCTGATTTTCCCCAGCAAGGCACCTGAGGGTGTTATATAAATGCAAGTTTTTGCTGCCCACTCTGTTTCCATTGATAATTCCATTGAGCTGGAAGGGTATGAAAAGCTGACAGAGCAGCCTACTTACTTGCTGTTGAAGCTGTGCCCTTACCTTGGCTCTGTGTACCTTCAAGTCCAAAGCTTTGAGATCCATGTTTCCGATCAATGACCTCATGAAACCACTGTTAAAGAAAGAAAGAGCAAGGAATGTTTAATATCAGAGGAGATGTTAGGCAGACCTTGGGGTGGAGGGTGACTTGCTTCAGCTATAGAAGGAGAGTGGGAAGTACCCAGCTGTGATCCCTTTCAGTTTGGGTGGCTTTTGTACGTAAGCTCCCCACATGAGCTTGACAGAGTGAAGTCTTGGTCCAGTGACTAAGGAGATCCAAGATGACTGGAGACCAGGTTCTGCTGCACAGACTTAACACACACACACACACACACACACACACACACACACATGCACACACACACACACACGCATGCACACACACTCACACACTCTCACACACACGTATGTACACACACTTGTGTGCGCGCACACACACACACACACACACACACACACATGTGGAATACAGGCGGCTGGTCACACTTTATCTGCATGTAGAAGCACTCTGATCAAACACCTACACTTCCCATCCACTCAGGAAAGCAGCCAACATAATCAAAGACCCTTCCCACCCTGAACATTCCCTCTTCTCCCCCCTTCCATTGGTACAAAAGTTTGAGAGCATGTACCACCAGGCTCAAGGACAGCTTTTATCCTGCTGTCATAAGACTCTTGAATGATCCTCTTATACTCTTGATCTCTCAGTCTACCTCATCGTGGCACTTGCACCTTATTGTCTACCTGCACTGCACTTTCTCTGTAACTGTAACACTATATTCTGCAGTCAGTTATTGCTTTTCCCTTGTACTACTTCAATGTACCTATGTTTTGAAATGATCGGTATGAATGGCTTGTAAAACTAAGTTTTTAACTGTATCTTTGTATATGTGATAATAATAAACCAGTTACCATGCACACAGCCTCTTCTCCTCCCTCCATCCTTGTCGCCCTTCCCACCGCCCTTCCTCCCTCCCTCCTGCCTTCTCTCTCCTCTTCTGTCTCCTGCTCTCTCTCTTTCCCTTCTTCCCTCCCTCCAGACCTGCCCTCCCATTTCTCCATCTTTCTCCTTCCCCATCCGGCTGCCTTCTGTGAGATTACTGAAGGCACCAATATTGATAAAGCCCTGTTATGTGAGGAGGGATACAGAGCGGGTGTAGCCTGGGAGGGAAGTCAGTGAGAGATAGGGTGGGGGGCAGAATGGAGGAGGGGAATGGTGCTGAGGCAGAGGATGGGGAGCTGGGAGGGAGAGGGTCAGTAGTTCTGTTTGTGAACATGCATTCCCACAGATGAACTGAGTCACAAGGGTTGAGAGACACAAGAGACTGCAGATACTGGAAATCTGGAGGAACTCAGCGGGTCAGGCAGCGTCTGTGGAGGGAAACGGACAGTTGACAACCCGGAACGTAGACTGGCCATTTCCCTCCACAGATGCTGCCTGACCCATTGAGTTCTTCCACTTCCTCTGTGTGTTGCACAAGGATCTAGTTCCTTGAATTTCGGAGCTTGGTGCGAAATTAGGATTGTTTAAAAATCTAGAAT
The DNA here is from genome assembly GCF_009764475.1 of Pristis pectinata. NCBI lineage: Eukaryota > Metazoa > Chordata > Chondrichthyes > Rhinopristiformes > Pristidae > Pristis > Pristis pectinata. The sequence continues at coordinate 47,525,144 of NC_067419.1, read as the reverse complement.
GTCGATATTTTTAAAACTCCTGAATGCACACCCCCAGCCTGAGCGTATTTTTAACTTGTTCTCGTTGTGGATATGGGCAGTTCTAGCAGGCCAATGGAAGTACAAAGCTACACTGAGCATTGCCTGAAGCAGAGTACACACTGAAAGGAACTTGCCCATCTACGATCCCAGTGTGACACAGAGAGTACTCACAGACAATGAGGAATGTTTTCCAAATGCATTCACTGCTGTAACGTAGGCAGCGCAACAGCCAGTGTGAGCACAGCAAGATCCTGCAAACTGCAATGCAACAGTGGCAGGGGAAGCAACTGTTGCCCTGCACCACAGGGAGAGTTCCCCTGCTCTTCTTCCAATGCAAGATCTCCATCTGAGTCCAAGCTGCAGGGTTGAGGGCAAGATGGCGACACAGGGTCACACCTCACCTCCCCAATAATCACCTGAAAGACTGGGTGCAGCATGGTCTGGGACGGCAATTCAAATGCGCAGGAACGTAAGAAGCTGCAGAGTGGTGGACTCAGCCCAATACATCACGGGCACATCTCTCCCCACCATCGGTAGTATCTACCGCAGGGACTGCCTGAAGAAGGCAACATCCATCATCAAAGATCCCCACCATCCGGGCCATGGCGTCTTCTTGCTGATACCGTCAGGCAGGAGGTTACAGAAGCCTGCAGTCCCACACCACCAGGTTCAGGAACAGCGACTTCCCTTCAATCATTAGGTTCTTGAACCGACCGGCACAACCCTAATCACTACCTCAGTACAGCATCACTATGACCACTTTGATCACTTTGCACTAAAATGGACTTTTTTTTCTCTTTAATTGTGCACTTTCTTGTAACAATTGTGTATAATTTATGTTTAATTTATATTTTCCTTGTGAATGCTGCTATGTTCCTGTGATGCTGCTGCAAGTAAGTTTTTCATTGTGCCTGTGCATATGACAATGAACTCGACTTTGACCTTAAATATATCTATTCAATGTAAGATTAGTTCACATGGCCATGTGAAGTCCACGATGTTAATTGACCTGAAACGATTTATCTTTTGTCAGCAGTTCCATAAAGAACCATTGTTTTTTCACAGTCAGCTCCCCCTGGACTTCCCAGTTTGCAGGTCAGAGGCAGGCTGGAGCTGAGGTGCTGGTGTACTTGCCCTCCTGTTGTGCTCAGCGTTGAGTCCAAAGGTGGAGCTCAAATTTTCTGAGATGAGTTATAGAGAAATGCAGCACGGAAACAGGCCCTTCGGCCCACTGAGTCCATGCCGACCACTACCACCCATTTACACCAATCCTACACCATTCCCATTTTATTCCCCTCACATTCCCATCAACTCCCCCAAGATTCCACCACTGACCCCCCTCAACTTACAGCGGCCAATTAACCTGCCAAGCTGCATGCCTTTGGGAGGTGGGAGGAAACCGGAGCACCCGGGGGAAACACATGGTTTGTTATAGCATGAGGTGGTATGAGCCTGAGGGCATGTACTACCAGGCTCCAGGACAGCTTCTACCCACAGTGATAAGACTATTGAACGGTTCCCTTATACGATGAGATGGACTGTTGACCTCACAATCTACCTTGTTTGACCTTGCACCTTATTGTCTGCCTGCATACACTTCCTTGTAGCTGTGACACTTTACTCTGCATTCTGTTATTGTTTTACCCTGTACTACCTCAATGCACTGTGTAATGAATTGATCTGTATGAACAGTATGCAAGACGCAGGCACGGTAGTGTAGCGGTTAGCATAACACTTTACAGCACCAGCAACCCAGGTTCAAATCCGGCTGCTGTCTGTAAGGAGTTTGTACGTTCTCCCCGTGTCTGCGTGGGTTCCCTCCGGGTGCTCCAGTTTCCTCCCACATTCCAAAGACGTACAGGTTAGGAAGTTGTGGGCGTGCTATGTTGGCACCAGAAGCGTGGCGACACTTGCGGGCTGTCCCCAGAACACTCTACTCAAAAGGTGCATTTCACTGTGTGTTTTGACGTACATGTGATTAATAAAGATATCTTATCTTATCTTTTTCATTGTACCTTGGTACAAGTGACAATAATAAACCAATACCAATACATGTGGTCACAGGGAGAACGTGCAAGCTCCACACAAACAGCGTCACAGGTCAGGATTGAACGAGGATCTCTGGAGCTGTAAGGCAGTGGCTCTACCAGCTTTGCCAATGTGCTGCCCTGGTGCTCACGCTGGATACCAGAGAGGCTAGAAACATTGGCTCTCCAGATACCCTGTCAGCCCCTTCCAATGAAATCACTTCTTGTTCTTTTGAGGAGAATAGGCCCAGTCTGTTTAATCCCTCAACTGACAAACCCACCATCCCAGGATCGTGCAGGCAGAAGAGATTTAGTTTAAGTCGACATTGTGTTTGGAGCAGACATTGTGGGCTGAAGGGCCTGTTCCTGTGCTGTACTGTTCCATGTTCCATGTCTGAAAGGCACATGAAAAGGCACTATAGAAATGTATGAACAAAAAACTCATTCCCAGCCAGTGGAACAAAGTGTGGGTGAACTGAATTTCAGAGACGCAATCCGATGCGCTGACAGTGACTCTACTAACCAAGGATGAATTTCTCTCCCATAATCTTTCCCTTTTTAATGGGAGACGGTGTGATTTGCCAGTGAGGCTTAATTAGGGAAACAAAGGACTGCAGATGCTGGAATCTAGATGAAAAAACAAGATGCTGGAGGAACTCAGCAGGCCAGGCAGCATCTGTGGAGAAAAGCAGACAGTCAACGTTTCTGGTCAGGACCCTTCTTCGGGACTCAAGAAGCGTCCTGACCCGAAACGTTGACCGTCTGCTTTTGTCCACCGATGCTGCCTGACCTGCTGAGTTCCTCCAGCATCTTGTTGTTTTTGCACTAATTAAGGAAAAGCCAGGGAGAGTGGTGCGGCTCTAACGATCCACAGTGTGGCCTGGAGACTGGCAGGAGTCTGAAGGTGCTCATAACCCTCTTAAGTTGGAGCACAGACCTGATCGATGTCACCTCAGGACCCAGACGAAGTCCAGCTCCGCGATGTCGATCTTTTAAGTGAAGCGGTTAACTTTCTTGTCATACTTATGACCTGACGGTGAGCAGATTTGATGCTATTGTGTTTGCTTACATGCATTAGGTGGGGTAAGGTTCAAACAATAGAGACGACTCTTTCTGTACTCAGAAGAGTAACGGATAAAACTGTCTGCTACAGTGCCAGCCCTGTCCGCGCTCCCTGCCTGACAATGGAAAGGTTTCAACATAATTAAGCAAAGACAAAAAGCAATTCTGTTCGACCATGCTGTTTCTTGCTATGTGCGTTATGACAGTCACTGTCCTGCAATGCATTCACCATTAATGAGCTCCCAAACTGATTATTAAACAGGGGAGGTAACAAGTTCCAGGCTTGTATTTGAGTGCCCACCACCTCCCCTTTGGCAAACCAGCCCTCAGGAAGCACCATTGACAGAAACCAGGATCGACAAGAGAAGAAATGATTCTGCAGAGGGCGAGGGGTGCAGTTTGATCTGCACCCTTCAAAACAATGAAAGGGAAAAATGCGACCATTATCAGAGCTGTAGACAAACTATAGAAAACTAGCTTTGATGAAGGCATTTGTTTTATTCTCTTTTGATGCTGGCTTCGGGGGAAAGGATCACAAATGCTGGTGTGGGGACGACCTACAGGCTTTTAATGCAGAAAATTGTTGCAAGGTGCACAATGAGGCAAAGCCTGAGCTAGAAGGAGAGATCAAAACTCACAAGGGAAGACACGTTGCTGTGGAAACGGGTTTTGGGGCAGCTCTTGTCAAAATGTGCTGGGGAAAGCAAGACCACTGAGGGTGAACGAGGCAAAAGGGGAAGGCTCAAGAGATATTGGGTCAGCGTGCAGGCATTGCAGAGCAGTGAGCGGCATAGTGGCATAGTTCGATCCTGACCTCCGGTGCTGTCTGTGTGGAGTTTGCATGTTCTCAGTGGTTTCCCTCTGGTTTCTTCCCACATCCCAAAGACGTGCGGGTCTGTAGTTTAAATGGCCGCTGTAAATTGCCCCCCAGTGTGTAGGTGAGTGATAGAATAGCATAACACTATTACAGCGCCAGCGACCCGGGTTCAATTCCGGCCACTGTCTGTAAGGAGTTTGTACGTTCTCCCTGTGTGTCTGCGTGGGTTTCCTCCGGGTGCTCCGGTTTCCTCCCACATTCCAAAGACGTACGGGTTAGGAAGCTGTGGGCATGCTATGTTGGCGCCGGAAGTGTGGCGACACTTGCGGGCTGCCCCCAGAACACTCTACGCAAAAGATGCATTTCACTGTGTGTTTCAATGTACATGTGACTAATAAAGAGATCTTATCTTATCTTAAAATACAGGGAAAATTAGTGGGGGCCCATCAAGTCTGAAGGAGGATTTAATCGAGGGGGCAAAATAATGAGAGGGGAGTAGCTGCTTCCTTCCTGAAGAACTGATGGAAGGAAAATAACAGTGTGAAGGGGAAACGAGGGGGAAATGTTCACACAGAGGGTTGTTGTACCTTATTGAAAGGGATCTGAAGCAGATCCATTTGGAAGATTTAGACAGACACTTGACAGCTCATGTGCAGAGTTGTGGGGTAAAAGCTGGTGCGAACAAATTAGTTAGCCCTTTCAAAAAGCTGACCAGCCTTGATGGGCTGAAGCAGTCTATATTCAGTGAAAGGTTTTCTTATTAAAACCAAGCATCTTGAAATTGGAATTAGAATTGGTTTATTATTGTCACATGTACCAAGGTACAGTGAAAAACTTGTCTTGCATACTGTTCATACAGATCAATTCATTACACAGTGCATTGAGGTAGTACAAAGGAAAACAATAACAGAATGCAGAGTAAGGTGTTATTCTACAGGGAAAATGCAGTGCAGGCAGACAACATGCAAAGTCATAACGAGGTAGATTGTGGGGTCAAGAGTCAATCTTGTCGTACTAGGAAACTGTTCAATAGTCTTATAACAGTGGGATAGAAGCTGTCCTTGAGCCTGGGGGTACGTGCTTTCAGGCTTTTGTATCTTCTGTCCGATGGGGGGGGGGGGAGAAGAGAGAATGCCCGGGGTGGGTGGGTCTTTGATTATGCTGGCTCTTTCAAAGATTGACTTCAAAATGTGTAATGATTTTTAAAGGTTTTTATACAATCATAGAATAATACAGCACAGAAACAGGCCTTTCATCTCACCACATTCACACAAACCATCAAGTACCCATCTACACTCGTCCTACATACCAGCACTTGGTTTGTAGCCCTCTATGTTTTGGAGATTCAGGTGCTTGCCTGGATACTTAAATGTTGTGAGTGTCTCTGCCTCGACCACCTCCTCAGGCAGAACCTAACCATCCTCTGGATAAGAAAAGTCCTTCTCCTGATCCTCCTCTAAACCCCTTACCCCTTATCCCATATGAATCCATCTGTGTCACTGATTGCACCCGGTGCTCCCAGTGAGACCCAACGCAGACTGAGTGACCACTTCGTCGAGCACCTTCCCTCCGTCCACCGTAGCATCCGGGATCTCCCAGCAGCCAGCCATTTTAATTCCACCTCCCATTCCCACACCGGAATGTCCTGTCCACAGCCTCCTCTACTGCCAACTTGATGCTAGACGCAGATTAAGAGGAACAGCACCTCATATTCCACCTGGGTAGTCTCCAACCTGACGGCATGAACATCTATTTCTCCAACTTCCGGTAACCCCTCCCCTCTGTCTCCCCTTTGTTCTGCCATCGGCCCAGTCCCCCCTTCTCTTTCCCCTCCCCTGCCCTCTCCATCTGCCCGTCACCCCCGCACTCCTCCCTCCGGTTCCCCTCCTCACCTCCTTTCTTTATTCCATGGTCCACTGTCCTCTCCCATCAGATCCCATCTTCATCAGCCCTTTGTCACTTCCACCCATCACCTCCCAGTTTCTTATATCATTCCCGCTCTAAACCTTCCCCACCTGCCTATCCCCCCCTCTCAGCTGGATCTACTAATCACCCGCCAGCCCTTGCCCTGCCCTTTCCCCCACCTTTTTATACCGGCTATCTCCCCTCCTTCTTTCCAGCCCTGATGGACAGTCGCGACCCAAAACATCAACTGTCCATTTCCATAGATGCTGCCTGACCCGCTGAGTTCCTCCAGTGCTTTGTGTGTTACCCCTTACCCTAAACCTATGTCCTCGAGGTTTAGACATACCTGCCAAGGAAAACATTCTTATTACCTATATAATCTATGCCCCATAGGTTTGCATACTTGCATCAACCCTTACCAGTAAGGAGAACAAACCCAGCCTAATATAGTGCTCAGTTTTGGTCATCCTGTTATAGGAAAGATGCCACTGAGCTGGAAAGGGTGCAGAGGAGAGTTACGAGGATGTTGTCAGGCCTTGAGGAACTGAGTTATGGAGAGAGGTTGAGCAGGTTTGGACTTCTTTCATTGGAGCGTAGGAGAATGAGGGGCGATCTTAAAGAGGTGTATAAAATCATGAGGGGCATAGAAAGGGTCAATGCACACAGTCTTTTTCCCAGGGTTGAGGAATCCATAACTAGAGGGTACAGGTCTGTGAGAGAGGAGAGATTTGATAGGAACCTGAGGGGCAACTTTTTCACCCAGAGGGTGGTCAGTATATGGAACAAGAGGAAGTGGTTGAGGCAGGTACATTAACAGCATATAAAAGCTACTTGGACAGGTACATGGATAGGAAAGGCTTAGAGGCAAATGGGACTAGCTTAAATGGGAACCTTGGTCAGCATGGACCAGTTGGGCCGAAGGGCCTGTTTCCTTGCTGAATGCTCTATGACTCTATCCAGTCACAGTTATAGAGTCAAACAGCACGGAAACAGGCTCTTCGGCCCAACTCGTCCATGCCGACTGTGTTGCCCAGTGAGCTAGTCCCATCTGCCCACGTTTGGCCCATAGCCCTCTAAACCTCTCCTATCCATGGACTTATCGAGATGGCTTTTAAACGTTGCTAATGTACCCGCCTCAACCACTATTTCTGGCAGCTCATTCCAAATACGGACCACCCTTTGTGTGAAGAAGCTGCCCCTGATGTCCCTTTTAAATCTCTCGCCTCTGATCTTAAATCTATGCCCTCTTGTTTTTAGAACCCCCCTCCCTGAGAAGAAGACTATGTGCTTTCACCCTGTCTATGCTCCTTAGGAGGATTTTAGGAGATCCAGACACCTCCTCGTAACTAGAAAACTTCATCCTGGGCAACAGAATGGGAGCAGTTGGAGAATTCACAAGGCACAGCGTGGTGGAGTGGGAGCAGTGGGGTGGAGAAGATTGCCCATGGGCCTGAAGGTACAGTCACCCGCTCCTTGAGATTCAGGATCAGGAGCCACTTCCTGTGACATTCCTCATCACCGCAGGGTGCTAGCTCCACGTCAACAGTCCTCCCTCCTGCTACACCACATCACCTTCTCTGTAAACCGATAGAGCACAGCAGAAAGCACAAACAATACCTCAGTACTCAGAACCCAACCCTGTATTATGTTACATACTCCCAGAGTCCTATTAATAAAGTGGCAAGTGGATAAGTTACCACATATTCAGATGTTTCCAGCACAGGCTCTGTAGCCGGCTGTACTGCAGGTGTTTTCATTATTTCTTCCTCTGGTTTAAATCCTTCTAATCTGTGCAGTCACATTACTTTTTAATGAAAACAATACAAGCAGTGCATGGTTGACAGTGGATACAGGTTGCGTAATGGATAGCATCCCTTGCCCGAGCTTGATTACAGTCTCTCCGACATTGGCAGTCATACCCTCAGCTCCCATGGACCCAGCTCTGGAATTCCCTTCCTGCACCTTGCAGCCTCTCTTTCCACCCTCTCCTTCCTTAAGAAGCTGCCTTTTGTGACAAATTCTTCAGTCATCTGTGCTTAGTGGCACATGCAGGGGACGGCAAGCAGGCATGTCCTTCCCCCGTCAGCCATTCAAATAATAGGTATAAGACAAGGCTACAGATATGCATGTCTCCCCCTGGGTGATGGAAAACTTAAATTCCTGCATACAGGTCCTCCCTGGGTTATGAACACCCGACTTATGTACGGCCGTTCATACAAACGAGTGTTTGGGAGACCGGTGTGATGGATTTGCCGGTGGCTGCAGGAATGCAGGTAGCTTCTGCCTGTGCCCGTGACCACGAGAAACTGCAGAGAGTTGTGGACACAGCCCAGCACATCACGGAAACCAGCCTCCCCTCTATGGACTCTTGTCTACACTTCTGGCTGCCTCAGTAAAGCAGCCAACATAAAGACCCCACCCACCCCGGACATTCTCTTTTCTCCCCCCTCTCATCGGGCAGAATTTACAAAAGCCTGAAAGCACGTACCACCAGGCTCAAGGACAGCTTCTACCCCGCTATTATAAGACTATTGAATGGTCCCCTAGTACGATAAGATGGACTCCTAACCTCACAATCTACCTCATTGTGGCCTTGCACCTTATTGTCTACCTGCACTGCACTTTCTCTGAAGCTGTTACATTTTATTCTGCATTCTGTTATTGTTCTACCCTGTACTATCTCAACGCACTGTGTAATGAATTGATCTGTATGAACAGGATATAAGACAAGTCTTTCACTGTATGTGACAATAATAAACCAATTCCAATTTTCTTCCGCCAGGTGGGAACTTGGTTCGCAGCCGCATTTCTGACTTGTGAACTATCTGAGTTACAAACAGTTCACAGGAATGGAACCCTGTAACCAGGGGATGAGCTGCAAATCCCTCTCTGTTCTAATATCCCCCTACTGTGCTTCAGTACCATAGTCTGTCATATAACACTCCTCTGAAGCATCCTGGGGTGTTACCCTGTTAATAAGTTCCAAGCTATTTATTGACAACACATCAAACAGTGAAGAAGGTTATCAAAAATTACAGGGGAATTTTGATCAGCTGGGTAAGTAGGCTGAGGGTTGGCAAATGGAGTTCAAACTCAAACATGTTCACCTTCTTCAATGCCGATCCACCATTGTCCAACTGGATCCAAGTACGAGAAACGTCAAAGCACAGACCTAATGCAAGTCACTGGGATCAGTGCAGATAAGTACAATGGGTGGTAAGGACATGGTGGGCTGAAGGGCCTGTTTCTGTGCTGTATGACTCTAAGGATGGACCTACATTCACCAGGGTCTATGTTATCTACCCTGTCATGGCCAGAAAGTTATCAGCATTGGCTTCTCTACCCAGGCCAGCATCCATTACCTCTGCTATCCCCGAGGTCCTGTCCTGGCCCCCTTCTGTTAGTATTTGGGCAGGCACGGTAGTGTAGCGGTTAGCATAACACTATTACAGCGCCAGCGACCTGGGTTCAATTCCGGCTGCTGTCTGTAAGGAGTTTGTACGTTCTCCCCGTGACTGTGTGGGTTTCCTCCGGGTGCTCCGGTTTCCTCCCACATTCCAAAGGCATACGGGTTAGGAAGTTGTGGGCATGCTATGCTGGCGCCGGAAGCGTGGCCACACTTGTGGGCTGCCCCCAGAGCACTCTGCGCAAAAGATGCATTTCACTGTGTGTTTCAATGTACATGTGACCAATAAAGATCTTATCTTATATTTAGGTGCTTCCCATTGACACGTTATGCAAAACAACAGACTCAGCCTCTATGTTCTTATCATGATCCATTGGCTCTACAGTGGAGATTGATTTGGGGTATATACAGTAAAACCATGAGAGGCATAGATAGTCAGTGTCTGTTTCCCACGGTAGGGGTGTCTCAAACTAGATGGCATAGGTTTAAGATAAGTGGGAGGAGGTTTAAAGGGGATCTGAGGGGTAAATTTTCACACAAAGAGTAGTTGGTGTCAGAAATGAGCTGCCAGAGGAGGGGGTGGAGGCAGGAACAGTGACAGCATTTAAGAGGCACCTGTTCAGGTTCTTGAATGAGTAGGGCCTAGGATAGAGAATTAATGCAGGCAAGTGGGATTACTATAGATCGCAATAATGGTGGACCGAGGGGGGCCTTTCTCTATGCTGTTCAACTCTATGACTCTATAACAAGTTTGCAAGAGTGTCGCTGAGTTTTCAGTCACCTGTTACTTTAATGTCCCACCTCCTTTGTGTCCTTGCCCTTCTGCCCCCTTCCAATAAAGCTTGAGAAACATCACCCCACCTTCTGGCTCGACGAACGACAGCCATTCAGACTCAGCTGAGTTTCAGATGGTAAATCTGCTCCTTCCAACCACAAGTTCTATGGACCCACCTCTTGTTTCTTTCCTTGCCCCAATGCCACCCTCATTCACCTTGCCTGCTCATCCCTCTTGAAAGTGGTCATTGATAGTGTACTGCATGGAACATAGAAAAGTAAAGCGCAGGAAAGGCTCTTCAACCCATCATCTCTGTGCCGAACATGATGCCAAACTAAACTAATTCCCTTCTGCCTGTACATGATCCATATTGGAATTGGAATTGGAATTGGAATTGGAATTGGAATTATCACCAGTACCGAGGTACAGTGAAAAACCTGTCTTGCATACTGTTCATACAGATCAATTCAGAATCAGAATCAGGTTTACTATCACAGACATATCTTGTGAAATTTCCTACTTCTGCACATAATGTTTTGTGCATTCATTACACAGTTCATTGAGGTAGTACAAGGTAAAACAATACAGAGTGCAGAGTAAAGTGTCACAGTTACAGAGAAAGTGCAGTGCAGGTAAACAATCAGGTGCAAGGTCATAATTAGATTGTGAGGTCAAGAGTCCATCTTCTCCATTCCCTGCATAACCATGTATCTATCTAAAAGCCTCTTAAACACCACTATCGTATCTGCTTCCACCTCTAACCCTGGCAGCATGTTCCAGGCACCCACCACTCTCTGTGTAAACAAAAAACTTGCCCTACACATCTTTAAACTTCCCCTCTCTCAGTTTAAAGCTATGTTCCCTAATATTTGACATTTCTGCCCTGGGGAAAAAGATCGACTGTCTACCCTATCTATGCCTCTCATAATTTTATGAACTTCTATCAGTTCTCCTGTCAGCCTCTGACACAATCAAGTTTGTCCAACCTCTCCTTATAGCTAATACTCTCTAATCCAGGCAGCATCCCGGTGAACCTCTTCTGCACCCTCTCCAAAGCCTCCCATTCTTCCTGTAATGGGGTAACCAGAACTACACACAATACTCCAAATGTGACCTGACCAAAGTTTTATACAGCTGCAACATGACTTCCTTAGTAGTGAAGTTACTGGGCCAGCAGTCAGAGTACTGGACTTCAGGTCTGTAGCCAGGTTTCAAATCCCAGCACAGCAGCTGCAGAGTTTAAATTCAAAGAATCACACAAGTGTGGAATGAAAAGCTGGTGTCATCACTGACGACCACGAAACTCTTAGATTTTTGTATATATCCATCTAGTTCACTAAGAGGAGATTTTGCAGGATGTTACCGGGACTCGAGGGACTGAGTTATAGGGAGCGGTTGAGCAGGATGGGACTTCTTTCATTGAAGTATAGGAGAATGAGGGGTGATCTTACAGAGGTGTATAAAACCACGAGGGGCAAAATGCACACAGTCTTTTTTCTCAGGAATCAAGGACTAGAGGGCATAGGTTTAAGGTGAGAGGGGAAAGATTTCATAGGAGCCTGAAGGGGAAAATTTTTAACCCAGAGTGTGGTCAGTATATGGAATAAGCTGTCAGAGGAAGTGGTTGAGGCAGGTACATTAACAACATTTAAAAGGCACTTGGACAGGTACATGGATAGGAAAGGTTCAGAGGGATATGGCCCAAATGCGGGGAAAATGAAACTAGGTTAGATGGGGATCTTGGTCGGCATGGACCAGTTGGGCTGAAGGGCCTGTCTCCATGCTGTAGGACTCTATGACTATGACTTTGGGGAGTGAGGAGGTGAGCCACTCACCACAGATTAGTAAACCAGCTTCCAAATTGGACTGGCAGCCACTGCTTTTTGAGGGTGTGTTTTGCATTCTATTAACCCCATCAAATTAAAATTCACAAGCGCTTCTCCCTCCCAATCAGCCACTTACTCCAGTGCCGTGATCTTCTTCGCCAGGCTGACCATCACCGTGAAGAGCCGAAGGTCAGTCAAGCCATCAGTGACGTGGTAATCCAGGCTTTCCAGTATCTGGAAGAACAAGGTGGAATTCAGAACCAATGGACTCGGGGAGAACCAGCTTCAGAACAATTATTGACAAGAGGGAATTCTAAAGCACCTCAGAGATTAGTAGCCTTGAAATTAGAGGAGATTTTTGAAGTTCCAACCTGGAAGGAGATCTCAAAGGCAAGGCCAGCACTGATTGCCCATCCCTTAGTAGTAAGGAGTTCCTGGATTTAGACCCAGCCATGACAAGGAAACTGCAATATATTCCACAGTCAGCGCAGTTTCAAGGTGGTGGTGTTCCTATGGTCCTGCTGCCCTTGTCCTAGCTGGTAGAGATCACAGGTCAGCGGGTGCTGTGGGCAAGCCTTGGTGTGTTGCAGCAGTTCATATTGTAGACAGCACACACTGCGGCCAGTGCTGGTGAGGGTCATGTCTTACAAATGATTGAGTTTTTTGAGGTGGTGATGAGGGTAGGGCACTGGATGTTGTCTAGATGGACTTCAGAAAGCCATTTGGTAAGGTACCTCATGCTAGGCTGATCCAGAAGATTAAGGAGCATGGGATCCACGGTGACTTGGTGGACTGGATTCAAAGTTGGCTTGCCCATAGAAGAGAGAGGGTGGAGGGGTGTTATTCTGAATGAAGGTCTGTGACCAGTGATGTTCTGCAGGGATGGTGGACGGAGCGATGGTCAGCTGGGCTGCTTTACCCTGAACAGTCATAAGAAGCATAGAGATATAGAGCACGGAAGCAGGCCCTTCAGCCCACTGAGTCTGCGCCAACCATCAACCACCCCTTAGTACTAATCCCAACACTAATTCCAGGTTTTTTATTACCTGTACATTCTCATCAGCGCTCTCCAGATTCTCCCACTCACCTACGCACTAGGATCAATTTGCCATGCCCAGTTAATCCACCAACCTGCACGTCTTTAGGATGTGGAGGGAAACTGGACCATCAGAAGAAGCCCATATGGTCACAGGGAGAACATGTAAACTCCACACGGACAGCGCCTGAGGTCAGGTTTGAACCCGGGTCTCTGGCGCTGTGAGGCAGTGGCTCTACCCGCTGTACCACTGTGCCAACTAAAGGTGATTAACTTCTTGTGTCCCTGTAGCTATACCCATCAAGGTGATTGGCAAGTATCCTAGCTCATCTTTCACCCCGAGGGCACAGGGACACTATTAGGAAAAGCGGGATGGGTGTATAACATAGGCAGCTTTCCAAATGAAAGAAGGGCTTTTAATTAAGGTACTGCATAAGAAACTAGCAACTATTAAGGCTAATTACACGTTCCATTGCACACTCCCAATGCCATTAAAGTGAGGTTGCACGTAAGAGTTTACTTAAATAAGTTCAGGTGCATGTGTATCTGTTGAAAGATAAGAAGTTTTTTGTTTCTTTTGTGAAGTACTAGTGAACAATAATCACAAGGTAAGTGCAGTGTTTAATGGCTAGACAAAGCCATGTTCAACTTTCCTACTGCAGCTTGGCTGACTGACCAAACTATGGTATTTTCTTTGGAACACGGCAGTCAATAACCCAACTGTATAGCAGACAAATTAGAGGAAACATGTGATAGGAAAGATGCAACCTGAAACCAAACTTTCCAAGGTAGGTTTGCTGGGGACCAACTGTGGGAAAAGATTTGCAAGATCAGCCCAGATAAAACTGAAGCCTTAAAGGTGGGCAGAGACTGCTGGGAACATTTGGCAAGTTGGCCAAACGTTTTGCTTTTGAGCTCTTAAAATTCAATATAGTTCTTTACCGCAAGAAACAACAGAGAGTTGTGGACACAGCCCAGCACATCACAGCAACCAGCCTCCCCTCCATGGACTCTGTCTATACATCCCACTGCCTTGGTAAAGCAGCCACCATAATCAAAGACCCCACCCACCTTGGATATTCTCTCTTCTCTCCCCTCACATCGGGCACAAGATACAGAAGCCTGAAAGCACGTACCACCAGGCACAAGGACAGCTTCTATCCCACTGTTATAAGACTATTGAATGGTTCCCTAGTACGATAAAATGGACTCTTGACCTCACAATCTACCTCGTTACGACCTTGCACCTTATTGTCTGCCTGCACTGCACTTTCTCTGTAACTGTAACATTTTATTCTGCAGTCTGTTATTGTTTTTCCTTGTACTGTGTCAATGCACTGATGTGATGAAATGATGGCATGCAAAACAAAGTTTTTCACTGTACCTCGGTACATGTGACAATAATAAACCAATTTATCAGGGAGCTTTGAATGGTGGGTTGTAGATCCTATATAAATTTTACATTCTATGGATCTTGAGTACACTTTCCAAAATGTTCTGTTCCTCCCACCAGCAGCGCACTGCGGCTTCACCTGCATTACACACGGCACTCACCCACCCAGGCTGTGCCAACAGCACCTCCCAAACTGGTGCCCTCTTCCACCAAGAAGCACAACTTCATATTTCCTTATGATACTGGAGGAGGTATTCGGCCTGTTGATTCTATGCTCACTTTCAGAGCATTTCCATCAACCCCAGGAGCAGCAGGCATGGGGGACCCAGATTCCACGCAAGAACATACATTCCAGGCTGGGAAAAAATATTGCAGCAGATTTCTTTTTCATCTGTTGGGCAAAGTGCTGGAAATCCCAATAAAATCCAACAGGGCTATTTAGTATAATGAAGGGAAGGATGGAAAATGAAAGACTCAGATCCTTCTGGGTGTTGCTGGTGCCGACAATGGGATGAGATAGACAGGGATTTAGACACAGAGGGAGTCAGGGCAGCACAGTGGGGCAGCTGGTAGTGCCACTGCCTCACAGCTCCAGGGACCTGGGTTCAATCCCAACCTCTGGTGCTGTTTTCGTGGAGAGTATACGTTCCCCCTGAGATCCCACATCCCAACAACGTGCAGATTGGTAGATTAAGTGTCTGCTGTAAATTGCCCCTAGAATGGCAGGATCTGGGATTGGTGGGAATGTGGAGAGAATCGGTTACAGGGAATATTAGATTGGGCCAAAACATTAGATTTGATGAGCCAAAATGGTCTCCTTCTATGCCGTAAGGAAGTATAGGAGTTGGGAAAGAAAATGGACAAGGCAAAGGATCTTATTGAATGGTGGAACAGACTCAAGTGGCCATATTGCCTTCTTATAAGACCATAAG
Organism: Pristis pectinata; assembly: GCF_009764475.1. NCBI lineage: Eukaryota > Metazoa > Chordata > Chondrichthyes > Rhinopristiformes > Pristidae > Pristis > Pristis pectinata. The sequence goes on along the minus strand of NC_067419.1, from coordinate 47,509,944 downwards.
ACAATAAAAATAGGAGGAGAGTTAGGCCATTCAGCCCATCGAGTCTGCTCTGCCATTCAATCATGGCTGATTTTTTTTCAACCCCATTCTCCTGCCTTCTCCCCATAACCCTTAACCCCCTGACCAATCAAGAACCTATCAATCTCTGTCTTCAATGCACCCACCCAGTGAATTGGCCTCCACAGCCCTGTGTGGTAACAAATTCCACAGATTCACCGCCCTCTGGCTGAAGAAATTCCTCCTCATCTCAGTTCTAAAGGAACGTCCCTTTATTCTGAGGCTGTGCCCTTGGATTCCAGAGTCTCCCACTGATGGAAGACTCAATTGGCTGAAATGGTGTAGCAAAAAGGTGTAGTGATTTAAGGAACATGCCAGCCAATTTGTACAGAGCAAGTTCTGGACAATGTCTGTGTTGTTAGTGAGCTTCACGTCCACTCTATCCAGACCTTTCAGTATCCAGTAGGTTTCAATGAGATCCCCCCTCATCCTTCTGAACTCCATCGAGTACAGGCCCAGGGGCATCAAACACTCCACATGCGCTAAGCCTTTCTCCTATCCCTATTTCTTATTTTCTCCAAACTATAATCCATTGGCTACACAACCTCAAGAGCTCCAGGTTTTCCACCTCATTCTCCAAGGATGTCAGTCTTGTTTACCTTCCAGTTTATTCCACTGGATATTAATGGACTGGAGGGTCAGTAAAGGCTGTTCTTATCACTTTGATGAAGTTGGCAAAGACTCAATGGGCTGAAGCAGTAAGGAGATATTTCAGATCACTTTGAACCAGTAACTTGGAATTTTTGACTTTGAACGGCAGCACAGTTAGAAACCTGCTCACATCTGAGCCAAAAGCAATGCGTTCAAATCCCTCTCCAATTTTTTCAACTTTATTCATTTTTTAAATGCACCAGTGTCAGAGATGAATATAACTGTGGGGATTAATCTAGGATTAGTGGAACTGGGTGGTTAATGGTTAGTGTGGACTTCTGTGTGTTGTCTGCATGCCTGTGACGCTGCGAAAAGCAAGTTTTTCATTGTACCTGTACCTCACTGTACTTGTGCACATGACAATAACTTGAAGGGCTTGTTTCCATGCCATGTCTCTCTATGACTCTGTAAGCTACCTAAAATCAATGATAATTTTTACATCCTGCAAAACCCTATCCATCCTTGAAGATTCAGTCTACGTGAATGTCAAAGTAGTATTGAGGAGTTCTGTGGAAAATCCTACCTTTCAGATGAAATACTCTGTTAAAGGGACCCAATATATCCTGTGACTCCATTATTAAGGATGGAGGGTTCTCCAGCAGTGCCTTGCCCAATATTTATACCTTTGACCAGCTCACTAACAACACGGACATTGTCCAGAACTTGCTCTGTACAAATTGGCTGGCATGTTCCTTAAATCACTACACCTTTTCACTACACCATTTCAGCCAATTGAGTCTTTGCCAGCTTCACCATTGAGGTCATGGAGAAGGATAGGACTGGTCCTAGGGTTAAGATTCTAAACTGGAGGGAGGCCAATTTTGAGGGCATCAGAAGGGATCTGGCAGGCGTGTATTGGGATAGGTTGTTTCCCAGCAAAGAGATGCTTGGTAAGTGGAAGGCTTTCAAAAGTGAAATATTAAGAGTGCAGAATTTGTATGTTCCTGTTAGAATAAAAGGCAAGGCTAACAGGTTTAGGGAACCTTGGTTATTGAAGGATGTTGAAGCTCTGATAAAGAAAAAGGAGGCGGATATCAGGTATAGGCAGTTAGGATCAAATGAGGCAATTGGGGAGTATAAGAAATGCAAGAGAACACTGAGGAGAGAAATCAGGAGGGCTAAAACAGGACATGAGGTTGCTCTGGCAGACAGGGTGAAAGAGAATCCAAAGGGTTTCTATAACTATAGTAAGAGCAAAAGGATAGTAAGGAACAAAATTAGTCCTCTTGAAGATCAGCGTGGTCACCTATGCCTGGAGCTGAAAGAGATGAGGAGATCTTAAATGAAATTTTGCATCTGTATTTACTTGAGAGACAGACACAGAGTCTATAGAACTGAGGAAAAAGAGTAGTGAGGACATGGACCGTATCCAGATTACGGAAGAGGAGGTGCTTGCTGTTTTGAGGCGAATTAGGGTTCATAAATCCTCAGGGCCTAAAGAGGTGTCCCCTTGGACCTTGTGGGAGGCTAGTGCAGAAATTGCAGGGGCCCTGGCAGAGATATTTAAAACATCCTTAGCCACAGGTGAGGTGCCGGGGGACTGGAGGATAGCTAATGTTGTTCCAATGTTTAAGAAAGAATCTAAGAATAAGCCGGGAAGTTATAGGCCGGTAAGCCTGACATCAGTAGTGGGTAAATTATTGGAAGGTATTCTGAGGGACAGGATATATAAGTATTTGGATATACAGGGCCTGATTAGGGATAGTCAACACGGCTTTGTGCTTGGCAGGTCATGTCCAACCAATCTTATTGAGTTTTTTAAGGAGGTTACTAGGAAGGTTGATCAGGGGAAGGCAGTGGTTGTTGTCTACATGGACATTAGCGAGGCCTTTGGGAGGGTCCCACATGGGAGGCTGCTCCAGAAGGTTAAGTCACTTGGCACTCAGGATGAAGTGGTCAACTGGATTCAATGTTGGCTTAGCGGGAGAAGCCAGAGAGTGGTAATAGATGGTTGTCTCTCTGATTGGAGGCCCGTGACTAGTGGTGTACCGCAGTGATCAATACTGGGCCTGTTGTTATTTGTCATCTATATTAATGACTTAGATGATAATGTGGTAAACTGGATCAGCAAATTTGCGGATGACACTGAGATTGGGGGCGTAGTGAACAGCGAAGAAGGCATCAAAGCTTGCAAGGTGATCTGGACCAGCTGGGAAAATGGGCTGAAAAATGGCAGATGGAATTTAATGCAGACAAGTGTGAGGTGATGCACTTTGGAAGGACAAACCAGGGCACTGAGGTGTGCGGTAGAATAAAGGGACCTGGGAATACAGGTCCATTATTCCTTGAAAGTGGCATGGCAGCTAGATATGGTCGTAAAGAAAACTTTTGGCACTTTGACCTTCATAAATCAGGGCACAGGAGTTGGGATGTTATGCTGATGTTGTATAAGACGTTGGTGAGGCCAAATTTAGAGTATTGTGAGCAGTTCTGGTCAATAAGCTTGAAGGAGTGCAGAGAAAACTTACACGGATGTTGCCGGGACTTGAGGGCTTGAGTTATAGGGAAAGGTTGAATAGTTTAGGACTTTATTCCCTGGAGCGCAGGAGAATGAGGGGAGATCTTATAGAGGTATACAAAATTATGAGGGGTATAGATAGGGTGAATGCATGCAGTCTTTTTCCCCTGGGGTTGGATGAGACTAGAACTAGAGGTCATAGGTTTAGGGTGAACGGTGAAATATTTAAGGGGAATCTGAGGGGGAACTTCTTCACTCAGAGGGTGGTGCGAGTGTGGAATGAACTGCCAGCAGAAGTGATGGATGCGGGTTCAATTGGAACATTTAAGAGAAGTTTGGATAAGTGCATGGATGAGAGAGGTATGGAGGGCTGTAGTCCAGGTGCAGGTAGATGAGACTAGGCAGGCCGGCATGGACTAGATGGGCCGAAGGGCCTGGTTCCGTGACTCTATGACAGTACCTCACTTCAATTGTACTTCAGTGGCCATGAAGCACTTTGTGAGGTTCTGGAAGAAGTACAAGTGCATAGTTCATTGAAGGCAGCGTTGCAGATAGAGTGGTGAAAAACTCGTTCAGCATCAGTCAGGGCACTGAGTACAGGAGTTGGGCTTTATGTTGCAGTTGTATAAGTCGTTGATGAGGCCACACCTTGGAGCACTGTGCACAGTTTTGGTCGCCCTGTTATAGGAAAGATGTGGTTAAACTGGAGAGAGTGCAGAAAAGATTTATAAGGATTTTGCCAGGACTTGAGGGCCTGAGTTATAGGGAGAGGTTGGCCAGGCTGAGTCTTTATTCCTTGGAACGTAGGAGAATGAGGAATGACCTTATAGAAAACTTATGAAAGGTGGATGGTAACTATGGAACTAGGGGGCATAGGTTTAGGGTGAGAGGGGAATATTTAACATGGACCTGAGGGGCAACTTTTTCATGCAGAGGGTGGTGAGTGTATGGAACGAGCTGCCAGAGGAAGTGGGTGAGGCAGGTACAACAGTATCATTTAAGAAGCACTTGGTTAGGTACATGGAGGGGCAGGGCTTGGAGGGATATGGGCCGAACGCAGGAAATTGGGACTAGATGGGTGCACACCATGCTCAGCATGGACTGGTTGGTCCAAAGGGCCTGTATCCATGCTGTATTGCTTTATGACTCTCTAAGGTGCTACAAAAATGCAGCTTTATCATGACTGAGTGAATTTTGTCAAGTAGTATCTTCACCCTGTTACACCAGCAGAGTTTTTCCAAAATACCCAACGTATTGGCAAAGCTAGTCGAGGGATAAACACATAAAAAATAACCGCAAGGTGAAACTTGTGCTGTCATGTTACATCACGGAGCTCACTCTAGTTTAGTTGTCGCTCTTTATAAGTGGCTTGAATGACAAGCTTTTCCTTAAACGTGTGTTGACCCAGTGACCCACAGCACCTGCAGTTAGTTGGAAGAAGACAAAGCGAATCCTTCCCCTAATGTGAGCCAGACCCAGGTAGGGTCTTGAAAAGTACAATTCTGCATAAAAGGACTGGGGGAAGGAGTGCGAGTGTGGGGTGAAGGGCTGTGTGATTACAAAAACAAAATGCCTCCCAGCAGCTGTCTTAATACAATTACCCTGTAGATATAAGTTTCTTCAGAATCGGTGAGTGCTCCCAATGGAACCATTTCTTTCAATGCTCTAACCAGCTCGGCACAAGATAAGTAGCCATCATTGTTGTTATCCACCTGAAAGCCAATTGGGAACAGACAAAGCTGACGTTAAGGAGTTTGAACTAGGCACAAAGAACAGACCAGGTATTCTGCACAGAGTGCAAGAGAAGGGCTACTTTGAGTTTAATTACATCCAGTTTAGAGCACAGAGACACAGCATTCATCCCGAGCAGTTACACAGCTATTTACACACCACATGAGCCTGTCTCCATCAATATTTTCTGCTGTTCCTCTCCCCCTCCTGTCTTCATTCTTACGGAGTTATACAGCACAGAAACAGGCCCTTCAGCCTTACTGGTCCATGCCGACCAAAATGCCCATCTAAGCTCGTCCCATTTGCCTGCATTTGACCCATATCCCTCTAAACCTTTTCCTATCCATGTACCTGCCTAAGTACCTTTTAAATGTTGTTAATATACCTGCCTCAACCACTTCCTCTGGCAGCTCGATTCATATGCTGACCACCTTCTGGGTGAAAAAGTTGCCCCTCGGGTTCCTATTAAATCTCTCCCCTCTCACCTTAAACCTATGCCCTCTAGTTCTTGATTCCCCAACCCTGGGAAAAAGACTGTGTGCATCCACCTTATCATCGTCCATCATGATTTTATACACCTCTAAAAGGCCATCCCTCAGTCTCCTACACTCCAAGGAATAAAGTCCGATCCTGTGCACGGCAGTGTAGCAGTTAGCATAATGCTATTACAGCACCAGTGGCCCGGGTTCAATACCCGCAGCTGTCTGTAAGGACTTTGTACGTTCTCCCCGTGTCTGCGTGGGTTTCTTCCGGGTGCTCCGGTTTCCTCTCACATTCCAAAGACATACAGGTTAGGAAGTTGTGGGCATGCTATGTTGGCGCCAGAAGCGTGGCGACACTTGCGGGCTGCCCCCAGAACACTCTACGCAAAAGATGCATTTCACTGTGTGTTTCGATGTACATGTGACTAATAAGGAACTCAGTCCCTTGAGTCCCGGCAACAGCCTTCTAACTCTCCTTCCTCAGTGCTGCACCTTTGCTACTCACGTCAACCATTCCCTCTCTGAAATTGTCACACTGTAGAAGGCTACAGCAGAGAGAGAGGCTGTTCTGCCCATCAGGCCCATGCCGACCAGAAATGTACCTCAGGTTACTCGCACTTTCTGTCCATAGCCCTGCAGGTCCCCGCCCTTTAAGTGCTCACCCAAGGACTGTACAAGTTGCTGGTGAGACCACACATGGAGTATTGTGTGCAGTTCTGGTCGCCCCACTATAGGAAGGATGTCATTCTGGAAAGGGTGCAGAGAAGATTCACAAGGAAGTTACCGGGACTGGAGGGCTTGAGTTATAAGGAGAGACTGGACAGGCTGGGACTGTATCCTCTGGAGCACAGGAGGCTGAGGGGTGACCTTACAGAGGTTTATAAAATCATGAGGGGTCCAGATGAGGTGAATGCAGTCTTTTTCCCAGGATAAGGGAGTCTAAACCTAGAGGGCATAGGTTTAAGGTGAGAAGGGGCTTGAGGGGCAACTTTCTCACACAGATGGTGGTGGGTATTTGGAGCAAGCTGCCAGCGGCCAGTTAACCTACCACCTCACAGGTCTTTAAGATATGGGAGGAAACCTAAGCAATTACAGGGAGAAGTTGTAAACTCCGCACAGACAGCACCCAAGATCAGGATTGAACCTGGGTCTCTGGAGCTGTGAGGCAGCGGCTCTGCCCGCTGTGCCACTGTGACATCCCTCTTCTCTGCCACTTAAAAGACATTTGTCTTCTCACTTTTCCAGTTCCAATAAAGGATCCTTGACACAAAACATCAGTTCTTCTTCTCGCCTCACTGATGTCACCTGACCTGCTGAGTGCTTCCAATATTTGCTGTTATTGCCTGTCGTATGCTGATCTACTTACGGGTCTGGCAAATGCTTGGTTTTGAAATTCTTGTCGTTTTACATCCCTCTATGGCTTCACTCTTTTTGATCTCTGTGACGTCCTGCAGCCCTACAACCCTCCAAGATCTCTTCCAGTTCTGCCCTCTTGCATGTTGAGTCCCTAGGTTATTCTATAATGCTGTTTAGTGAGGCAAGTAATAAAGATGGAGCAAGAGGCATCAATAATGTGCAATATTGTATACAGTGTGTGGAGTGTGTGTATACCTTTAAGAACTATGCATACCATGTGGTATGACTTCTGATGTATTGTTATATCGGTCATTGCTGTACTTGAATTGGCTCACATAGAACACAGAACAGTACAGCACAGGAACAGGACCTTCAGCCCACGCTGTTGTGCCAAACGAATTAAACTAAAAACACCTAATTCAACTAATACCTTCTGCCTGCACATATTCGTGTGCCTATCTGAGAGCCTCCTAAATGTCTCGTCGTATCTGCCTCCACCACCACCCTTGGCAGCACATTCCAGGCACCCACCACTCTCTGTGTAAAAAACTTGCCCCACACATCTCCTTTGAACTTTCCCCCCTCACCTTAAAGGCATGTATCTTAGTGTTAGACATTTCGAACCTGAGAACAAGATACCGGCTGTCTACTCTATCTATGACTCTCATGATTTTATAAACATGTATCAGGTCTCCCCTCAGTCTCCACTGCTCAAAGAGAAAACAACCCAAGTTTGTCCAACCTCTCCTTATAGCACATGCCCTCTAATCCAGGCAGCACCCTGGTGAACCTCTTCTGCACCCTCTCCAAAGCCTCCACATCCTTCCTACAATGGGGCAACCAGAATTGAATGCAATACTCCAAATGTGGCCTAACCAGAGTTTTATAAAGCTGCGACATAACTTCCTGACTCTTGAACTCAATGCCTTGACTAATAAAGGCAGACATGCCTTCCTTACCACCCATTAACCTGTGTGACCAAATGTTCTAAGCAACCGTTATTAACTGAAGGTGAACAACATTCTATTAACAGCAGTGACTGATACAACAATGCATCAAAAGTCATACCACATGTATCAATATATGTACATTCTGTATAAACAATATTGTACATTATTGATTTCCCTTGCTCCATCTTTTGCTGTCTCTTGTAGAGTCATACAGCCTGAAAACAGGCTATTCAGCCCACAATATCCACACCGACCAATGGGCACCCTTCTGTGTTACTCCCATCCTCCAGCACGACCCTTCTGTGCCTGAGCAATTCATGTGCTCGTTCAGACACTGTCAGCGACCCGGCTTCCACCACTCTCTCAGGCAGTGTGTTCCATGTACTTATCACTGGGTGAAGAAAGTCAGCCTCAGATCCCCTCGAAATCCTGGTGAATCTCCTCTGTACCCTCTCCAGCACCAACACATCTTTCCTATAGCATTGTGTCTTTGGCTGTGAAGGCTCTAATCTGTGAAATTCCCTCTCTGCACCCCTCCATCCTCTCAGAATTCCCTTGAAATCCACCTCTCAGACCACGTTTCAGTCACTTGCCCTATTGGTCTTTATGGCTTCAGTCTCATTAGATGTCAAACCTCTTTTGATTATGTCACTGATTAGCATCCTGGGATGTTGAAGGTACTATGTAAATATAAGTTTCTTCTGTGCACATGACCTGAAAGCACTCAAAATCGAACTATTGATATTTTTTCAGGGCATTGGTCTGCAGTTGTGTGAGGAGAACAAATTGCTCCATAAGTAAATACCTACCTCCTGGAACTTTTTCTTGTATAGTGCCAGATCATCTCGATTAAAGATGCAATATTTCTCCAGAAAGTTGACTGCAAATGAAAGAGAGAGAGAGAAGGAGAGAAGGGAAACATAGCATTAGCTGTGGAAATCACAATCGACCCAGAAACCAATCTCAGCACGCTTTAACCATACAGTTACTCAGAGACTAGAAAGGTAGACTGTTGGTAGTCAAAATCTTCTTCCTATAGTAGGGGTATCCAGATCAAGAGGGCTTAGTTTTATAGAGTCATAGAGTCATACAGCATGGAAACAGGCCCTTCGGCCCAACTGGTCCATGATGACCTAGATGCCCCAGCCAAGCTAGTCCCATTTGCTTGCATCTGGCCCATATCCCTCTAAACCTTTCCTATCCACCTACCTGTCCAATTGTCTTTTAAAAGTTGCCATTGTACCCGCCTCAAACCACCTGGCAGCTCGTTCCACATAGATACCACCCTTTGTGTAAAAATGTTGCCCCTCGGATTCCTATTAAACCTGTCCCCTCTCACCTTAAACCTATGCCCTCTAGTTTTGATTCCCCAACCACGGAAATAAATCTGAGTGTATTCACCCTATCCATGCCCTCAAGATTTTATACACCTCATTAAGATCACCTCTCAGTCTCCTACGCTCCAAGGAATAAAGTCCTAGCCTGTCCAACCTCTCCCTATAACTCAGTCCCTCGAGTCCTGGCAAAATCCTTGTAAATCTTTTCTGCACTCTTTCCAGTTTAATAGCATCTTTCTTATAGCAGGGCGACCAAAATCGAACACAATACTCCAAGTGCAGCCTCACAAGTGTCCTGTACAACCGCACCATGCCTCCCAACTTTGATACTCAATGCCCTGACCGATGAAGACCAGCGTGCCTTTTATGGTGAGTGACAGGAGATTTGAAGGGGATCTGAGGGGTAAGTTTTTTTTACCCAGAGAATGTTTGATATCTGGAATGTGCTGCCAGAGGAGGTGCCGGAACCAGATACTATTAAGATAAGATAAGATATTTATTTATTAGTCACATGTACATCAAAACACGTAGTGAAATACGTCTTTTTGCGTTGCTAGGAATGTGCTGGGGGCAGCCCGCAAGTGTCGCCACGCTTCCGGCGCCAACACAGCGTGCCCACAGCTCCTAACCTGTACGTCTTTTTGGAATGTGAGAGGAAACCGGAGCACCCAGAGGAAACCCACGCAGACACAGGGAGGGCGTACAAACTCCTTACAGACAGCAGCGGGCATTTAGCAGACACTTAAATAATAAGGCATAAAAGGGTATGGTCCTAACGCAGGCAAATGGGATTGGTGTAGATAGGCAAAAAAGTCAGCATGGAATGATGGGCCAAAGGGCCTGTTTCTGTGCAGTACGACTCTATGACTTTTTGATACCATGACTTTCAAAAGGCTGCTTCATTGCAAAGAGTAAGAGCACTTTGGTGTGCCCCAATGTTGGTGAACGATGATTCTCACATTGTTGGTGTACACTTCCATGGAGGAACCAGAGGACGTGAGATTCAGTTGATAGGCAGAAGAACCAACCCCTGTATGAACGAACCTTTTACACCAAGTGAGTGGTTAATCTCTGGCATGCAATGCCTGATACAGAGAAGGAGGCAGATTGAAACTGGGCTTTCTAAATGGAATTGGATAAGTATTTGAAAGCAGATTGTAGACCTACTGGGAAAGGGCGGGAGAATGAAATGGGTGTGCTGATTTGTTCTTGCAGTGGGACACAGACTCAAAGAATCTAAAAATATAAACTTATGAGAGGCATAGACAGGGTAGATAGCCAGTGTCGATTTCCCATGGTAGCAGTGGCTAAAACAAGACGGCATAGGTTTAAGGTGAGAGGGAAAAGGTTTAAAGGGGATCTGAGGGGTAAATCTGAGTAGTTGATATCAGGAATGAGCTGCCAGAGGAGGTGGTGGAGGAAAGGACAGGAACATTTCAGAGGCAACTGGACAGGAATGAGCAGAGCATAGAGGCATATGGAATTAATGCAGGCAGATGGGATTAGTATAGATAGGCATGATGGTCGGCATAGACATGATGGGCCGAAGGGCCTGTTTCTGAGCTGTACAACTCGATGACCAAATAGCCTCAACATGTGTTGTCACTGTTCTATGATGCTCTGAGAATGGGGAAAGGCTATAATGGTGTTCCCGAAAGGGCTGTCATAACCCATGTTCAGCGACTACGATGAGAGATCTGCAGTCTCCTCCTTGAGGCCCAGTTAATGGTCCATCTCAAAGAAACACTCGGTTGTAGAATCTTAGAATGATCCACCATTGAGGGAGATCCTTCAGCCCATCACAGCTGTGCCAACTGTTGGCAAAACTTCTCCAAATCATCCCAGTCTTTCTACTCGTCCATTGCCCAGCAAGTTTCTCTTTTTGCAACTACTTATCCAATTCCTTTTTGAAAGGCGGCATCCATCACCCAGGACCCTCACCACCTGGGACGTGCCCTCTTCTCGTTACTACCGTCAGGGAGGAGGTACAGGAGCCTGAAGACCTACACTCAATGATTCAGGAACAGCTTCTTCCCCTCCGCCATCAGATTTCTGAACGGTCCATGAACACTGCCTCATTATTCCGCTTTTGCATTATTTATTTATTTTTGTGACTTGTAATAATTTTCATGTCTTGCACTGTACGGCTGCCATAAAACAACACATTTCACGTCATGTGTCAGTATAATAAACCTGATTCTGATTCTAACTTCTAAATCTGCTTTCAATGTCTTTCAGGCAACGTATCCAGAGAGGTAAAAGAAATGTCATCCTATCGTTTTGGTTTCCTTCACCAAATACTGTTAATGTGTTTCCTTTGATTACCAATCCTCCGGCACCAATTACCTTAACAAAACCAGTTATGACATTGAAGTTTTCTGTAACTTTCTGCGGGGATTAACTTTACAGCAACAATTCTGCCAGTGACGGGTTGTGCCCAAGTCTCCTGCCAATCTTATTCTGATTTACCTGAATCTAAACCTTCAACCAGGTGGATGCAAGAACAGGAGATGAAAGTGTCCGATATCACAATACTAGCTTCTAAGTTGGACCAGGAGTCTGGCTACAAAACTTTTAAATCACCAAGAGTAATGTTTATCACAAAATTAAGAGATTTTGATTGGCTCCCTGTCTTGGCTTTCTATCCTACGTCCTCCCTGTATTACGTATCTATCCTACTGACTGTCTGTATTGGCTTTCTATCCTATTGGCCCTCTATCCTATTGGCTCCATATCCTTTTCGTCCCCTGTCCTATTTGCTCCTTGTTATATTGGCCCCATATCCTATTGGCTCTCTGTCCTATTGGTTGTCTATCCTATTGGCTCTCTATCCTATTGGCTCACTATTAGAACATAGAACGTAGAACAATTACAGCACAATTCAGGCCCTTCGGCCCACAAAGCTGTGCCGAACATGTCCCTACCCTAGAAATTACTAGGCTTACCCATAGCCCTCTATTTTACTCAGCTCCATGTACCTACCTAACAGTCTCTTGAAAGACCCTGTCGTATCTGCCTCCACCACCGTTGCCGGCAGCCCATTCCCCGCACTCACCACTCTCTGAGTAAAAAACTTACCCCTGACATCTCCTCTGTACCTTCTCCCCAGCACCTTAAACCTGTGTCCTCTTGTGGCCTATTATATTGACTCCATATCCAATTGGCTCTCTAACCTATTGGCCCCATATCCTATTGGCTCTCTGTCCTATTGGTTCTCTATCCCTTTGTCTCTCTACCCTATTGGGTCCCCATCCTACCTGCTCCCTGTCCTATAGGCCCAATATATTGGCTCCGTATATGATTGGCTCCCTATTCTAGTAACTCCATATTCTTTCTGTTCTCTATTCCATTGGTTCCCAATCCCATTGGTGCCCTATACTATTGTCTCCCATTCCATCGATTCCCTATATTAGTTTCTCTCCTGCTAGCTTCCCAGGTTGGTTCTTGATCCTAATGGCTGCCTTTGTAGGTTTTATATCCTATTGACTCCCAACGTTTTCCATCTAGTTTTTGACCTTCCACACTGTCTCCATTAGTTCTTCTCTTACTTGCTCCCTATCCTGTAGCCTCCTAATCCTGGCAGGTCTGAACCCATTAGCTTCTAATTAACCATCACCTATCCTATTAGACCAACGTGCTTTCTCTAAAAAGGTGCTTGGAGTTATCTCCTCATTGAAACAATCTCCCAAGCACAAAATGGATGCTGCAACTTTAAAGTATGCCCCCTTTAAAAAGCAGGATAACGACACAACTTCCGAAAAGTCTGTTTTTTTTATTGAGTCATGTTCAGCTGGAACTTAAGCTGTCTCTTGACTTTAAATTTAATTCCCCTCCCCCTCCCGTCCCCTGTTCTTAGTTCGGAGACAGCTGGCAAAGGGCGATCAAACTGTTTGCAATCAATTGAGAGTCACTGACTCCATCTCTTTCACTAATAAGAAGCTTTTTTTTTGTTCCTGGGGCCGGCAACCTTATCTGTTCACCCGGCTAGTTTTTATCTTTCTGTCTTTGCTTGCAAATCCTCGTGGATTTATTGCAGATGTTCCAAGCCCAGTGAAAATAAGCTTACAAGCAAAGATGCTCATCAACTCTTGGTTAGAATGCTGAGTGAACCCAGTGGGAAATTAGCCAGACAAAAGAGGCAGTGGGGTGGGAAATGAAGGGAGGTTCATTGCATGAGAGCTGTGACAAGACTAACACTCTTAATTTCTCCTTGTCAGGCTCTTGTGACAAATATTATGTTGTCAGGTGTAGCAGCTATGTTACTGGTCCAGCAAATGAAAATGTAAACCTTACTGCAGTTGTTGAGGATCTGAATTCAGTTAAAAATAATTGGTAAAATGGTAAATTGGTTTATTATTGTCAAATGTACCACAGTACAGTGAAAAACTTGTATACCATCCATACAGATCATTTCACTGCACAGTGCATTGAGGTCGTACACAGGAAAACAATAACAGAATGCAGAATAAAGTGTTACAGTTACAGAGAAAGTGCAATGCAGGCAGACAATAAGGTGCAAAGGCCATAACAAAGTAAATTGTGAGGTCAAGAGTCCATCTTATCGTACTAGGGAACCATTCAATAGTCTTATAACAGCAGGAAAGAAGCTGTCCTTGAGCCTGGTGGTACGTACTTTCAGGCTTTTGGGCGATGAGAGAGGGGAAAAGAGAGAATGTCTTGGATGGGTAGGGTCTTTGATTACATTGGCTGCTTTACCAAGGCAACGAGAAGTCCAAATATTAGAAAAGGTGGCTCTGAAATTGTTGAATTATCTTCTCAAAAATATTACAGAAAAAGAAGCCTGCTGAAATGTTAAACTGGGGCCTTGTCCGCTTGCTCAGATCATCAGGAGCAGAATCTCATGATATTGTTGCAAAGTGGAATGCCATCTCTTGTACTTGTGCTGATCATGTAAATACCCTCATATAGAACAATGGAAATAACTCAAGAAGTAAAACTACAAAAACTTGGGCTGTATTGCCTGGAATTTAGAAAGTTGAAAGGTGATTTAATTATACTTTTCAAATTATTAAGAGGAGATGGTTGTAGGTTGAAGTGTCCTCGACCCTTAACCAATATCATGAAAACTGATTATCTTGACATTACCATATTACCATTTGTGGAATCTTGCTGTGTAGAAATTGGCTACTGAGTTTCCTATATTAAATCTGTATTTCAAAATTACTTCATTGGCTACCATTCTCTCTTCTCTCCCCTCCCATCGGGCAGAAGATACAAAAGCCTGAAAGCACGTACCACCAGGCTCAAGGACAACTTCTAACCCACTGTTATAAGACTATTGAACAGTTCTCTAGTACAATAAGATGGACTCTTGACCTCACAATCTACTTCATCATGACCTTGCACCTTATTGTCTGCCTGCACTGCACTTTCTCTGTAACTGTAACACTTTATTCTGCATTCAGTTATTGCTTTTCCCTTGTACTACCTCAATGCACTGATGTGATGAAATGATCTGTATGGATGGCATGCTAAACAAAGTTTTTCACTGTACCTCGGTACATGTGATAATAATAAACTAATTTACCAAAGGCTTTGCATTCAGTACAACACGAAGCCATGAAAAGCACTATAGAAATATGTGTTCCTTTAGTGTTCCACACTGATGTAACTGGGGATGTTTTGCTGTAGCTATTCAGGGTATAAGGCCACACCTGGAGTACACAGACTTTCTGGAATATACTAGCAGTGGAATAATTTTAGAGAAGGTACACCAAATTGATTCCTGGACTGCAGAAGTTGTCTAATTAGGATGGGCATCTTAGTCAGCATAGATGAGTTGAGCCGAAGGGCCTGCTTCTGTGCTGTATGTCTCTATGACTCAGGTTGGGCCTATAATCGTCAGAGTTCAGAAGAAAGAAGGGTAATCTTATTGAAATTTCTATCAGGAAGGGAGACCTGATGGGAGTATATAAAATTATGTGAGGCATAGATAGGGTATTCAATCAGAATCTATTTCCCAGGGTAGAAACATCAAATACTAGAGGACATGCATTTAAACTTAGAGGGGGAAAGTTTAAAGGAGATGTGCGGGGCAAGTTTTTTTACTCAGAGGGCGGTGGGTGCCCGGAACAGGCTGCCAGGGGTGGTGGTGGAAGCAGATACAATAGTGGTGTTTAAGAGGCTCTTGGATGCATGAATGTGCAGGGAGTGGAGGGATGCGGATCATGTGCAGGCAGAAGAGATTTAGTTTAATTCGGCATCATGTGGGCACAGACATTTGTTGGCCAAAGGTCCTGTTCCTGTGCTGTGCTGTTCTATGTTCTGTGTTCTGTACAAGATACTGAGAGGCCTGTATTACTGAGAAGATGTTTCCCTCCCTGGGGAGACCTAGAACGAGAATAATGGGTTACTCAATTAGAATGGAGATAAGGAGAGAATCATAAATCTTTCAAAATCTCCTTTCCAGGGAGCTGTGGAGGATTACAATTCTCAAAACTGAGATAGATTTTTGGTCTGTGGTGGGGACAGCGAAGGATTACAGGAACAGGTAAAAAAATGGATCTGAAGCGAAGATCAGAACATCCATGATCTTGTTGAGCAGGTTCTACTGATCAGTTTTTAGTCATATTGATTAAGGGTAAATATTAGGACAACTAGGAGGGATTGTCTTCTTCAAACTACAACATTTTGGTGTCAGTCTCAGGGCTGCTGAATCTTGGTGGCCACTTGTACAAGTAGCACCAGCCTCCCCTCCATGGGCTCTGTCTACACTTCTCGCTGCCTCAGTAAAGCAGCCAACCATAATCAAAGACCCCACCCACCCCAGACATTCTCTCTTCTCCCCCCTCCCATTAGGCAGAAGATACAAAAGCCTGAAGGCACGTACCACCAGGCTCAAGGACAGCTTCTATCCCACTGTTATAAGACTATTGAATGGTTTCCTAGTACGATAAGATGGACTCGATCTCATAATCTACCTTGTTATGACCTTGCACCTTATTGTCTGCCTGCACTGCACTTTCTCTGTAACTGTAACACTTTATTCTGCATTCTGTTATTGTTTTCCCTACGTCAATGCATTGTGTAATGAATTGAGATCTGTATGAACGGTATGCAAGACGTTTTTCACTGTACCTCGGTACATATGACAATAATAAACCAACTTACTAATGTACAACATGGTAACTTTTATGTCTACCTGAAGATTCAATTTAACCTTACTTGGTTAAATCAAATCTTCAGGTAGACATTAAAGGGACCAGACCTTCAATGGAGCAGTGGAGATACACAGCACAGTAACAGGCCCTTCAGCCCAACACATCCATGCTGACCAAATATTACATCCCAGATTTCTGTATGCAGAGCATTAGAGTAGGAGTGAAACCTACAGTATTTTGAGGAAGATGTTACTCAGACACGGTGAATAGCTGGATACCTTTGCCTTCCATACCCACTTACAGTAGTTGTTTAATTTATTTGGCACAGCATTTAAAGAACATCACAGCCAGGAACTACAACAATAAGCAAGAAGCACCTTTTGTGAAGCACAGTATTTATAACCATTCTTTTTGTTTTTTTATAAAAGAGGGACCTTTTTGTCAAAGCACAGCAGAAATCAAAATGCATCAATCAATGCCGCCTCATAGCCTAGAATTGCCTCTATGGACTTTTCTGAAATTAATTCCTTGTATCACCTTTCATCTCTTTAGAATTCCTATAACATTGTCCCCCTGTTCTAGGCTTACACTGACGGTGACAAGCTTTGTACTTGGAGACCACTCTTGGTATGAAGTTTACTAATTGTAGGTTTTGCATTTTCAAACATACCTTTACAGGACGTTGTCTTAATAAAGCCAGTTCAGTAGAGGACACATAAGCATCTGTCTTCACATTTCTAATATTTGCAAAAGCAACTTTCAAAGCTTGTGGTTTTTTCGAAATACATAAATCTGTACAACAAAGAGTTGGATATATTTGGTCTGATTGGGTGTCAGTACCTGGCTTGGGCTCTCTACCCAAATTTCAAATCACTTTGCTATTCTGTGCAGGGTCTCAGAGAAAGCAGCATGGTGTAAATAACTTTAATTATTTTGGAAACTTTTTAGTAATCTGATTGAAATCCTTTACCAAGCTTATGTTAATTCCATGTTCAATTATTTCAAAGTTCCCCATGGCCAGCTTCCAGTCTTTAACTCAAGTTGATCTGAAACTCTGGTATGCCGATTTGCACCATCTCCTGTTTACCTGTAATCCCTGCATTTGCTAATCTGACCAAGCACAGATGTTAAAATTCTCAGCCTTATCTACACAGCTCCCTGTTCACAACACCAGAGACTAGGGTTCAATCCCGACCTCCAGCGCTGTCTGTGTGGAGTTTGCACGTTCTCCCTTTGACCGCATGGGTTTCCCCCGGGTGCTCCGGTTTCCTCCCACATCCCAAAGACGTGCAGGTTGGTAGGTTAATTGGCTGCTGTAAATTGCCCCCAGTGTGTAGGTGGGTGGTAGAGCCTGGGGAAGGTTGATGGGAGGATGGGGAGAATAAAATGGGATTAGTATAGCATTGGTTGCCTGGTGGTTGGCGTGGACTCGATGGGCCGAAGAGCCTGTTTCCCTGTTGTATGACTATCACTCTATGACTCCTGCTCCCCGGCCCTCCAATTCTCCGAGCCCTCTGCACTCCTCCAATGCTGCCCTCTGATGTATCCCTGATGTTCATCGCTCTGCCATTGACAGCCATGCCTTCAACTTTCCAAGTCCTGAGGTCATTCCTAAAAGTCTCCCACCTCTCGTTGTCTGCTCTGCTCCTTCAGACCTCCTTTATTGACCATGCCTTTGGTTGCACCTTGCAATGTGTTCTCCTTTGTGACAGTATGCTCAAATTTACAAATTAGGGGCAAAGAAGGCCACTCGGCCCCTCAAACATGTTCCAACATCCAATAAGATCATTGCTAATCAGATTGTAACCTCAAATCCACATTCCTATCTAACCCTGGTAATCACTCATTCCCTTGTTTATCTACCTTTATTAGTCGAGACATTGCGTTCAAGAGTCAGGAAGTTATGTTACAGTTTTACAAGGCTTTGGTTAGGCCACATCTGGAGTATTGCATTCAGTTCTGGTCGCCCCATTATAGGATGTGAAGGCTTTGGAGAGGGTGCAGAAGAGGTTCACCAGAATGCTGCCTGGATTAGAGGGCATGTGCTATAAGGAGAGGCTGAACAAACTTGGGTTCTTTTCTCTGGAATGGCGGAGGCTGAGGAGAGAACTGATAGAGATTTATAAGATTATGAGAGGCAAAGATAGCCGGTATCTTTTTCCCAGGGTCGAAATGTCTAATATCAGAGGACTTGCTTTTAAAGTGAGAGGGGGTAAGTTCAAAGGAGGTGTGCGGGGCAAGTTTTTTACACAGAGAGGGTGAACAGGCAATAAGACCAAATACAATACTGCAGTTGAGACTGGACTTGTATATTATAAAGGTTCAGCATAACTTCCTTGCTTTTATACTCTATGCCTCTATTGATAGAGCATACACAAATCTGAGCTTTATTCATCACTTTCCCATCCTGTTCCATTGCTTTTGAGCACAAAAGTGCCCAGGTCCCTCTGCTGAAAGGTGTCCTTTATTCTTCATTGCCTCTGCTCATTCTTCGTACCAGGACTAGAGGGCCTGAGTTATAAGGAGAGGTTGGCCAGGCTGGGTCTTTATTCCTTGGAACGTAGGAGAATGAGGGGCGACCATAGAAATGCTTAAAATTAGGAGCAGCATAGATAAAGTGGACGGTAACAGTCTTTTCCCCAGGGTAGGGGAGTCCAAAACTAGGGGGGCATAGGTTTAGGGTGAGAAGGGAAAGATTTAAAAGGGACATGAGTGCAACTTTTTCACACAGAGGGTGGTGAGTATATGGAACGAGCTGCCAGAGGAAGTGGGTGAGGCAGGTACAGTAGTTTCACTTAAGAAGCAGTTGGATAGGTACATGGAGGGGCGGGGCTTGGAGGGATATGGGCCAAACGCAGGAAATTGGGACAAGCTGGGTGGGCACCGTGGTCGGCATGGACTGGTTGGACCCAAGGGCCTGTATCCATGTCGTTGCTCTATGACTCTATACCAGAATGCATTGCCTCACTTTTCTCTGCATTAACCTTCATCTGCCATGCATCTGGCCAATACACCAACCTGTTTGTAACATACTCCAATTAATGACTGTCATCTTCACAGTAGTGGTGGAGGCAGATAAGATAGAGGTATTTAAGAGCCTCTTAGACAGGCACATGCATGTGCAGAGAAGGGAGGGATATGGACCACGTACAGACAGAAGGGATTTGGTGTCGTTATCTTAATTAGTTCGGCACAACATCGTGGGCTGAAAGGCCTGTTCCTGTGCTGTACTGTTCTATGTTCTATGTTCTAACATGATGACAGAGGACTCCGTGCAGGAGAGTTACCCATGAACTTGGACTAACATTTAATCCTTCAATCACCATCAGAAGAACAGATGGTCATTGTCACACTTTGTGAAATCTGTCTGTTCACGCACTTGGGCTGAGGCCTTTCCTATCTTGCAGTGGTTTGAAAAGGAACTTCATGAAGGCAAGTTTTCCATTCTTCCTTCTCCAACACATGGCCTGTGGTCGCACACTCTCCAAACTGCAACCCCAAGACACTGGACCCTGGGTCAGTGTCCCATCACCAGTACACTGAGGGCTAACATCACAGCTGCCTCTGTGTGTGTTTGTGTGTGTGTGTGTGTGTGTGTGTGTGCGCGCGCGCGCGTGTGCGCGTGTGCGTGTGTGTGTGTGTGTGTGTGTGCGTGTGAAAGAGAGAGAGAGAATGTGTGTGTGTGAGTATGTGTGAGAGAGATTGTGTGTGTGTGGGTGTGAGTGAGTGTGTGTGAGAGAGTGTGAATGTATGTGTGTGAGAGTGTGTGTGAGACTGAGGGAGAGAGAGTGAGAGAGAGAGTGAGAGAGAGAGGGAGAGAGTGAGAGAGGGAGGGAGGGAGAGAGAGAGAGAGAGAGAGAGAGAGAAAGAGAGAGCTTCCTTAAGGATGAAAATAACACTTTCCTTCCTTAAAATTTAAAAAGGTGAGAATCACTAACAAGTTTTAACATTGTATGTGGTTTGATCCGTGGCCACTCTTAGCCTGAATGGGTACAGACTAGCAGATTTAAACTGATAAGGAAAACCAAACAGATTACATGCTATTATTCTTTGATATTACAGTGATTATCTGGCACAATATACCAGTAATAAGGGCCATTGTGAAAGGTGACTCGTAGGTTCACTTAATGTAATGAGCTCTTTTACAGAATACAGTAAACAACAGCTGCTTTATTAATCACCGATCAATGTGTTGCTGTTTGTTTGCTTTTATAATTGTAATTCAATGGCACTTTTAATCGTTTCTACTCCTGTCAGCTTGTGATAGCCCAGTCCATGCTCCAAAACATAGACTTACATTTCTGATACGCTACTGAAAATGAAAGGCTTTCCATTTTCACTTTGATCAAATTGTTTATTTTCCTTCTGCATGTTTTGTACCTAATGTAACACTGGTAGGATTGTAGCCTTCGTGAACAGCTTCCCTCCCCGACGTAGGCAGGACAATGAGGTGCAAATGGACAGATGCACAGATATCTGAACTCAGGCATCACTGATGTTGGTAAAAAATGAACATAGGAGCGGAGAGAGGGAGAAGGGGAAAGGTGAGAGAGAAAGAGGGAGGGAGAGAAACAGAGAGGGCTCTGCAGAGTGTTGTAGAACAGGGAGATCAAGGAGTACAAGACACAGTTCCCTGAAAGTTGGTGGTGCTGTTGACGCACTGGTCTTCAGGGTATTGAGTCAGGGCACTGAGTACAGGAGTTGGGACGTTATGTTGCAGTGTACAAGATGTTGGTGAGGCCGCATTTGGAATATTGTCTTCAGTTTTGGTCACCCCGCTATAGGAAAGATGCCATTAAGCTGGAAAGAGTGCAGAGGAGATTTACAACGATGTGGCTGGGACTTGAAGGACTGAGTTATGGAGAGAGGTTGAGCAGGTTGGACATATTTTACTGGAGTGTAGGAGAATGAGGGGTGATCTCATGAGGTGCATCGATAGGGTGAATGCACAAGAGTCTTTTTCCCAGGGTTGGGGAATCAAGAACTAGAGGGCACAGGTGTAAGGTCAGAGGGGAGAGATTTACCAGGAACCTGAGGGGCAACTTTTTCACCCAGAGAGTGGTCAGTACATGGAATGAGCTGTTAGAGGAAATGGTTGGGATAGTTCTATTAACAACATTTAAAAGGTAATTGGACAGGTCCATGGATAGGAAAGGTATAGAGGGATATGGGTCAAACACGGTCAAATGGGACTAACTTAGATGGACATCATGGTCTGCATGGACCAGTTGGGCCGAAGGACCTGTTTCCATGCTGTATGACTCTATGACTCTAAACAGAAGGGCAGAGGAAAGGGAAGAAGTGATAGAAGCAAGTGAGAGAGGACAGAAGAGAGAGAGAGGAGAAAAAGAGATAAAAAAGAGAGAGTGAGAAAGGACAAGGAGGAAGTTGAGGGTGAAAGGATAGGAAGATTGAGGGTGAAAGTTGGGACTTTGCTTTTCTATATGTCTTGCACTCAAGGTTGGGAATTTAAACTTGACTGCTTTTGGAGGGGCACATTATGTTATCGGTTTCCTTCAGCTATAGAATGATCACTGGAGAGTTCAGACCCCTGCTGCCACAGTACTCCCTCCCTCCCCTCCACAAAAACCTCCACATCAATCACAGCAGCCGCTTCAGAACAAGTCATTATCGGACCATCAGACACACGTTGCATCGCATTAGATGCAATGTTTTCAGTAAGCAGCAAGGTATATCTTGATGGATGGTGTTCATGCAAAAAATGACTCTGTAAAACATATTTATATTTTAAAATCACCTACAATTTTATGGAGCAACTCAGGCCTGAAAGCCTTAGAGTGATATCATGATTTATAAATCCGCCTTTGTCAAAGGCATTTAATACAAATGGTTTTTACCAACCTGTTTTAAAAAGATGGGCGGGAGGTGTTTGGGGGCCTTGTTACAAAGAGTAGGAGGGGAGACACTTTAGCTCGTGGTATCTTCTGCCACTGGACTGTGGGCGTTATATCTGTGACAAGATGTGGGAATACAGGTGATGCAGGTATGGGAATGATATCATTCGAGTGTCAAACTCAGGAGAACGGGCACGGTGCAAGAAGGAGCCAGTTTAGCCTCTGGAGCCACCTCTGCCACTCAGTCAAACATTGGGATGTTACACTGCAGTTGTACACGATGTTGGTGAGACCGCTCTTGAATATTGTGTTCTGTTTTAGTCACCCTGAGATAGGAAAGATGTCATTAGGCTGGAAAGAATGCAGAGAAAATTTAGAAGGATGTTGCCAGGACTGAGTTATAGGGAGAGTTTGGAGAGGCTAGGACTTTATTCCTTGGAGCATAGGAGACCGAGGAGTGACTTTATAGAGTTGGATAAAATCATGAGGCGCATAGATAGGGTGAATGCACACAGTCTTTTTCCCGGAGAAAAGGAACCAAAAACTAGAGGCCATAGGTTTGTGAGAGGTGAAAGATTTAAAAGGGACCTGAGGGGTAACTTCTTCACACAGGGGGTGGTGAATATATGGAACAAGCTGCCAGAGGAAGTGGTTGAGGTGGGTACAATATTGACCTTTTAGAAAAATATTTGGATAAGTACATGGATAGGAAAAACCTGATTCTGATTCTGGATATGGGTCAGACGCAGGCAAATGTGACTAGCTTGGGTGGGCACCTTGGTCGGCGTGGACAAGTTGGGCCGAAGGGCCTGTTTCCATGTTGCATGATTGATGAGTCCATTGGTCTATCTTACAACTTCGTTCACCTCAACTTTATATCCTTCAATAGTTTTATCCAACAAAATTCCACCCATCCCTTTCTGGGAATCTCTAATTTACCCCTGACCTCATAGTAATTTGGGGTGAGAATTCCAGAATTCTTCTCCCCATGGAGTCAAAAGAGGATCAATTACAAAAACAATCATGAAGAACTGATCTTGATGTCTGAACGAGCATCGGATGCAGGTTTAGTCGTGACTTACAAAGGGGTATCAGATACGGGTTTGAAGGAGAGAAGATCAGTGAGGCTCTGGGACAGAGCAGAGGAGGAGTGAAGCCAATTGGAGAACTCTTTCCAAGAACTAGCACAAGTAGATAGGCTGAATGGACTCTGTCAGTGTCATAGATTACATAAGAAAAACCAGAATGGACTTTTTCTTAAGTGGGCCTCAAGTTGCTGCAGGTTATTCTGCTTTTGTCAGCTCATTAATTACCCAACGTATTTAGCTCTGATCATTCCTAATCGACCAATAACCTTGGCTCCCAGCTTACTTGCTTCAACAATCTAATTCTCCCAGGAAGATTATTAACCTGGGGCCGATCAAATGTTGTTTGCACAACCTAAATATTATTTGCCTTTCCACTACAGATCTAATAATTATCTCTAATATCTACAAACACACTAATGGTTTACAGAGGGGAGAGACCATCTCCTGGATCAACTCAGCTCATTTAATTGCCTGCCACATTTGCAACCATGTGCTATCACTGAAGGCAAACAGATATGCTTTAAGTGTATGATAAGGTTTAACATAGAAAGGACAATATAAGATCTTCAAAATTAATCCATGCAATCGGAATTGATTAAATATTGAAACATTTACTGAGGCATGCTCAATGTTTCAACTGAGTGATCCTCTCCATCCTAGGATGTGTTTTGTGCTGAACCTGGAGAAACTCTAACTCACCTGTAAGAGGAAATTTGGCAAGTATATCTACAGAGGGATCTTGGGGTCCAAGACCACAGCTCCCTGAAAGTGACCACATAAGTCAATAGGGTGATAAAGAAGGCATACGGCGTGCTTGCCTTTATTAGCCAAGGCATTGAGTTCAAGAGTCACAAAGCTATGCTACAGCTTTATAAAGCTCTGGTTAGGCTACTTCTAGAGTATTACATTCAATTCTGGTCGCCCCATTACAGGAAAGGTGTGGAGGTTTTGGAGAGGGTGCAGAAGAGTTTACCAGGATGCTGCCTGGATTAGAGGGCATGTGCTAAAAGGAGAGGTTGGACAAACTTGGGCTGTTTTCTCTGGAGCGGTGGAGGCTGAGGGGAGACCCGATAGGTTTATAAGATTATGAGAGGCATAGATAGACAGCTGATATCTTTTTCCCAGGGTCAAGATGTCTAATACTAGAGAGTCTGCATTTAAGCTGAGAGGGGGAAGGTTCAAAGGAGATGTGTGGAGCAAGATTTTTACTTAGGGTGTAGTGGGTGCCTGGAACGGGCTGTCAGGGGTGGTGGTGGAGGCAGATATGATAGTAGTGTTTAAGAGGCTCTTAGAGAGGCACATGGATGTGCAGGGAATGGAGGGATATGGATCACGTGCAGGCAGAAGGGATCAGGTGTCATTAGCTTAATTAGTTTGGCACAACATGGTGGGCCAAAGGGCCTGTTCCTGTGCTGTACTGTTCTATGTTCTATATGGGACCATTGAGACAGGCTGCACAATTAGGTGTAATCAGTGGCTCTGTCTGAAGGATGCAGAGACAAACTCATCTGAGAATTCAACCCCTATACTAAGGGACTGTCAGTGGGATCATCCTTCAGGCAAGATATTAAATAAACCTGGAATAAAAAGCTGGAAATCATGGAAACCAGCCACCCCTCCATGGACTCTGTGTGTGTATATGGAATGAGCTGCCAGAGGAAGTGGTTGAGGCAGGTACAATAACAACACTTAAAAAACATTTGGACAGGTACGTGGATAGGAAAGGTTTAGAGGGATATGGGCCAAACACGGACAAATGGGACTAGCTTTGATGGGCATCTTGGTCGGCATGGACCAGTTGGGCTGAAGGGCCTGTTTCTGCACTGTTTGACTGTATGACTTTATGTTCTTTGGGGGACACTCCTGCCGTTTTATGCAGATGCAGGTGGACTGCAGAGAGTACCCTTGCACCTTGCCATCATCATTGGGTGACAGATGGTGATCTGCCTGGTGTTGAAAGATCCAACCCCTTGGGTCAAAGAGGAGCTGGAAAGAGCAGTGGGCTGGTCACAATAGGAGGAGGTACTCACACTCTTCAACGTTGGAGACACTGGTGACCACTGGGCCGGACTGTCTGCGAGATTCTGCCGCCCACCGTTTCCCAAATGCGCGCATGCCGCCTGCCCTTGTCTCCTGGAGTGGTCGAGCTGTCTCCACTGGTGGAAGGTCTCCCGAGGTGCCTCTTGACACCCACCTTCCTGCCCAGGCCCCCGGTGTCCTTGCATGCTGGCGGTTGGAGGCTGGATCAAGATCTGGCTTCAGTTCAGTGGCTGCACCTGAGAATGTGAAGAGGTAAAGTCTGAGAGAATGCACCTCGGTCAGCATGGACAAGTTGAGCAGAAGGGCCTGTTTCTGTGCTGTAGAACTCTATAACTAATGCAAGCACATTTGCACATCCTCATGATGGGTCCCCAAGTGCTTTACACACTTGTAGTCATTGTTGAAACGTAAACAATGGGACAGCCAACTTCTGCAGAGCAAGGTCCCACTAGCATGAGGGGCATAGACGGGGTGAATGCACACAATCCTTTTCCCAGGGAAAGGGAATCAAAAACTACAGGGCACAGGTTTAAGGTGAGAGGGGAGAGATTTCAAAGGGGACCTGAGGGGCAACTTTATCACACAGAGGGTGGTGGGTGTCTGGAACGAGCTGCCAGAGGAAGTGGTTGAGGCAGGTACAATAACAACATTTAAAAGATATTTGGACAGGTACATGGATAGGAAAGGTTTAGAGGGATATGGGCCAAATGCGAGCAAATGGGACTAGCTTAGGTGGGCACCTTGGTCGGCATGGACGAGCTGGGCTGAAGGGCCTGCTTCCATGTTGTATGACTCCATGACCAGCAATGAGTCACCAAATATTGGGGCAGAAAGTGAGTCTGGATTCCATGGTACACTCTGCTTCAGAAATTCTCTTCCAGTGCGACCAGCCCCATCAATTCTAGGGGATAAAATTTGTCCAGGACCCGTGGGGAGAACTCTCCTCCTCTCTACTGGAGACCTGGAATTGGATCTGGGGTTGGACAGGGTTTAAACATACACTTCACACTCCCCCTGTTTCACTGGCGCTCAGCTCAAACCCCACGGCCCGTTAGACAGAGGATTTGACTGGTAGGGAGCCTACGGCTCGTTGGACAGAGGTGGGGATCCAGGCAGATGGAGCTGTTAGAAATACACTGTGTTCCTGGTGGGTCCTTGTTGGAAAGTTCATGCAGAATGCTCCCAGGGACTGGAAAGTTTACTGCCAAGAGCGAAATTCACAAGATGTAGCTCGCTCCCCGCTCTGAATAGCCGGTGAAAGGATTCTCCCGGTGATTGACATTATGCTGATTGGGACCACCCTTCCTTTATTTACCAATCACCAGTCTCTTTATCAATCCTGACAAAATGCCAATCATAGTGACCCCGAGAAAGAATGGTAGCGTGGGTGGGGGGAACACAAGAAGGGGAAGGGTTGTAAGGGATTTCTGAAACCCGGGATGGACAGTGTGTGGTCTAAAGAACGCTCGCTCCGTCCAATTCACCCGCAGGATTTACTGCACTTACATAATCACTCTCTAAATAAATCTTAGACCTCCCTCAAAAGATTAAACTCTGCAATGATTAGCTGGTCGCCTCTAAACATTACACACTGCTTAGCTAGAAACACAGCTGAATGCTAAATACATATAGCAGGACACTGCATCATTAAGGTTCCCTTTGTGTCTGGTTGTATACGTAAGAAAAAAGTTATCTTTATTTTATTGTTGATCTGTCAGTGGTATGAAAGGTTACTGAAACTGCAATATCTGCTGAAACCATACAGCGATTATACTCTATATTCTCTTCATTACAAGTTGCATGACTCAATTCAGTTGGTAATTGTCTTTTCATTGATATAAAAGTGCCTCAAGAGTAACCCAAGGACCAGAAGCCCATTGCTGGCTGCATGTACCAGACATACAGAATAGAAGCAAGCACAGGTTGTAGCAACCCCATCACCTGATCCACTTTCCCTTCATTCCCCATTTTCCCAGATTCTCCTCTTGCCCAAAATCCAGCAGAAGGAGAAGGCCTTTCGAACCTGCTCCAGCATTTTGTACGATCAGGGCTGATCCACTACCTCACTACCTTATTACCACTCCCTCATAGAGTCATACAGCATGGAAACAGGCCCTTCGGCCCAACTCATCTGTGCCGACCAAGGTGCCCATCTAAGCTCATCCCAATTGCTTGTATTTGGCCCATTTCCCTCTAAGCCTATCTTATCCAAGTACTTCTCCA
This sequence comes from Pristis pectinata, assembly GCF_009764475.1. Taxonomy (NCBI): domain Eukaryota; kingdom Metazoa; phylum Chordata; class Chondrichthyes; order Rhinopristiformes; family Pristidae; genus Pristis; species Pristis pectinata. The sequence continues at coordinate 47,482,595 of NC_067419.1, read as the reverse complement.
AAGGTCTTTTAAGTGTTGTTATTGTACCTGCCTTAACCACTTCCTCTGGCAGCTCATTCCACATAGATACCGCCCTTTGTGTAAAAAAGTTGCCCCTCAAGTTCCTATTAAATCTTTCCCCTCTCACCTTAAATCCATGCCCTCTAGTTTTTGGTTTCCTTTCCCTGGGAAAAAGATTGCACATTCACCCTATCTGTGCCCTTCATGATTTTACACACCTCTATAAGGTCACCCCTCAGTCTCCTACTGTGGGCACCTTGGTCGGCATGGATGAGGATGTTGCCTGGAATGGAGGGCTTTTGTTACAAGGAGAGACTGGATAGGCTGGGATTATTCTCACGGGAGTGCAGGAGGCTTTATGGATGACCTGATACAGGTTTATAAATTTATGAGGGGCATAGATAATGTGGATGGTCACTGGCTTTATCCAAGGGTAGCGGAGTCTAAAACTAGAGGACATGGGTCTAAGTGAAGGGGGAGAGATTTACTGGAGATCTGAGGGGCAGGTTTTCCACACAGAGGGTGGTGGGGATATGGACCGAGCTGCCAGAGGAGCCGGTAGGCGACAGGTACAATCACAGTGTTTAAAAAGCACTTGGGCAGGTTTAGAGAGACATGGGCCAAATGTAAAAAAAAGGGACTAGCGTAGATAGGCATTTCTGTCGACATGGATGAGTCATGCCAAAGGACCTATTTCTGTGTTGTACAGCTCCTTATGAATCTAGTTGATACAGTTCTTTGGTATTGGTATTGGTTTATTATTGTCACTTGTACCGAGGTCCAGTGAAAAACTAGTCTTACAAACCGATCTTACAGGTCAATTCATTACACACTGCAGTTACATCAAGTTAGTACAGAGTGCATTGATGTAGTACAGGTAAAAAAAAGTACAAAGTAAAGTGTCACAGCTACAGAGAAAGTGCAGGGCAATAAGGTGCAAGGTCACAACAAGGTAGATCATGAGGTCAGGGTCCATCTCATCGTGTAAGGGAACTGTTCAATAGTCTTATCACAGTGGGGTAGAAGCTGTCCTTAAGTCTGGTGGTACGTGCCCTCAGGCTCCTGTATCTTCTACCCAATGGAAGGGGAGAGAAGAGAGAATGTCCCGGGTGGGTGGGGGCTTTGATTATGCTGGCTGCTTCACCAAGACAACGAGAGGTAAAGACAGAGTCCAAGGAGGGGAGACTGGTGTCCGTGATACGCTGGGCTGTGTCCACAACTCTCTGCAGCTTCTTGCGGTCTTGGGCAGAGCAGTTGCCGTACCAAGCCGTGATACATCCTGATAGGATGCTTTCTATGGTACAGTTACGTACAGTTCTTTAGTACAGCTCTTTACGAATCAACCTCCCCTCATACAACAGTCCCTCCATCCCACGAGTCAGGTTGGTGAATCTCTATTGCACTCCCTCTCTGGCAAATATATCTTCTCTTCAGTAAAAAATCCAAAATTACACACAATACTCTGGGTCTCCCGAAACGTCAACTGTTCATTTCCCTCCATAGATGCTGCCCGACCTGCTGAGTTCCTCCAGCACTTTGTGTGTGTTGCTCCTGTATAATTGTAGCAAGTTATCCTTGTTCCTGAACTCAAATCCTCTGGAAATGGAGGTCAATATACCATTTGGTTTCTTTATCTGATTTCTGCACCTTCATGCTTGCTGTCATACACTGGTGTACAAGAACACTCAAGTCTTTTCGTACATCAACACTTCCCAGTCTTACACTGTCCTTCTATTATTCTCACCGAATTGGATAACTTGACATTTATCCACGTTATACTTTATTTATCTACATCTGTCAGTTTGATAATACTCAGTGACCAACCATCCACAGCCCAAGACAATGGTGAAGATTTAGTAGAAGGCTATCTCCCTTCTACTCTTCCGGTCCCGCTGAAGGGTCTTGACCCGAAACGTCGACTGTCCATTTCCCCCCACCGTTGCTGCCTCACCCACTGAGTTCCTCCAGCAGCTCGTTTTGTGCTCCAGATTCCAGATCTGCTGGCTCTTATGTCTGCAAATATTTACAACTATTTGAGTAAAATCTCCTCTCATTTCATCCTTATGTTGATGTCAACAGAATGACATTTCAGAAATAAAACACAAAAAGTTCAGCCATTCCTGCATTGTGCATTTAGCACACGTGAAGAGGGGGGATCTTCTCCTGCAGAATGGCTCCTCAGTCAGCGGACAACAGCTAGGAGATCTAGGGGTACACTCTCACACATCACTTGCAGATTAATGAGCAATCAGATTCTTTTGCACAGGTATAGGTCTGAAAAGCTGAGAAGTTATGTTAAATTTATTTGCTTGGAAACTGAATTGCATCGAGCCATGGTCTGGGACCTGAGTCGTTAACCTTGTTTCTCTTTCCACAGATTCTGCCTGACCTGCTGAGTGTTTCCAGCAATTTTTGTTTTTATTTCAGATTTCTAGTATCTGTAGCTTTTTGATTTTCATTTATATAATTTCAGGAAGTGGTGCAGAGCACAAAGTCCTGTGTGCTGAGGTGGCGATGGTTGAGAGCTTCGGTGTAAATATAACCAATAGTTGTCCTGGTCTAAGGACATAGACACCATAGACAAGAAAGCGTGTCTGCACCTCTACTTTCTCAGAAAGCTAGGGAAATTCAGCATGTCCCCACTGACCCTAACCAATTTTAACCGATGCATCACAGAAAGCATCCTATCCAGATACATCACGGCTTGGTACGGCAACTGCTCTGCCTGAGACTGCAAGAAACTGCAGAGAGTTGTGGACAAGAGCTCAGCACATCACGGAAACCAGCCTCCCCTCCACGGACTCTGTCTACACTTCTCGCTGCCTCGGTAAAGCAGCCGACATAGTCAAAGACCCCCCCCCCCCCAGACATTCTCTCTTCTCCCCCCTCCCATTGGGCAGAAGATACAAAAGTTTGAAAGCACGTACCACCAGGCTCAAGGACAGCTTCTATCCCACTGCTATAAAACTCTTGAACAGACATCTCGTATGATAAAGGTGAACTCTTGACCTCACAATCTACCTCGTTATGACCTTGTACCTTATTATCTACCTGCACTGCACTTTCTCTGTAACTGTAACGCTATATTCTGCATTCTGTTATTGCTTTTTACCACCTCGATGTACTTATGTTTTGAAATGACCTGTATGGATCCCTTGCAAAACTAAGTTTTTCACTGTATCTCAGTACATATGACAATAATAAACCAATTATCAATTACCATATAACCATGCTTCTGTGCACAAAAGATCATTGACAAAAGAAAGTAGTACATTTACTACAAGTTCCACAAAGTCATTGATTTTGCTTCACCATCATCCGTGTCTCTGACACGAGGGTGACCATCTGCCCAAACATGATCAGACAGTCCCAACATACAAAGACCCAGTCCTGGTCCCACACTGAATGTCCACAGGTCAGTGGTTGACCGGGAGTCACCTGAAGCCCTCAGGGATACTGCCCTCCTGCCCACCCCAATGTGCAGCTCCCTCTGAATTCCAACTACTTTGCGTTGTCCTTCATCCAAGCTGGCACGTGCGTCACCAACACTCCTCAAACTGGCTCAGAGCCAATCAGAACCGGGTTTCTCAGTGAGGCTGAATCTGATGGGCAGGTATAGACAAGAGAATAATCCCCCCCCCCTTACTTTTTCATTTGTCAGGGGGAGTGAAAAGTGGGAGGGCAGAGCTGACCTGCACCTTGTGCTCATTTCTCCAGAACGGCAACCTGCAGACTCTTGACACAGAGGTAACAGGGCTACCACTGAGCCACATCTAATAAGCTCACAGAGGAACATGTTCACTTCCTGACTTCGGTCTGTCAACAGTAATGTCTCAACATGGAACCTAGAACAGTACAGCACAGGAACAGGCCCTTGGGCACACCATGTCTGTGCCGACCATGATGCCAGTTTAAACTAACCTCCACCTGCCCGCCCATGATCTGTATCTGTCCAACCCTGCCTGTTCATGTGCCTCTTAAGTGTTGCTGTTGTATCAGCCTGCAGCATTTACAAATAGGGAGCAGCTCTGTTTTAAACCACAGGAGTGTTGCAAGTTCTTGGTAACTGAGTTAACCCCTTCAGAGTGTCCCATTAAACTCTCTGTTCTACAATCACACTCTTGTCCATGCTGATAAAGTGTTTCAATGACACCAGAGGGGAGATGGCTTCGGGTCACATGGATGACCCTGCACTCCCCACTGCAACGGCCTCTCCTAAGGATACAGCAGGCCGGAAAGATTACAACTCATTGCGGCTTAACTCAATTAGTAACCAGCTGTGGTTAATGGTTTATCACAGTCACCCCACCATGACTACAGCCTACTTCCATTAAAATCTGTATGGTAAATACATGGTATTACATTGCAATCATTCGATTGATTAAGGTTAAGCCAATCAGAGGCGGATGCCCCCGTGGGCTGATCCAGTTAAGGCAGAGAACAGTTGAGACAAATTCAAGTAGAGGATGAGCTACTAGTTACAGCTGTGCAAGAGGTTTTTGAGCCCACGCCTGGAGTATTGTGAGCAGTTCTGGTTGCCACACCATAGGAAGGATGTCATTAAGCTGGAAAGGGTGCAGAAAAAATACACGAGGATGTTGCCAGGACTGGAGGGCTTGAGTTACAAGGAGAGGCTGGATAGGCTGGGAGTGTCTTCCCTGGAGCGCAGGAGGCTGAGGGCGGACCTTGTAGAGGTTTGTAAAATCATGAGGGGCAAAGAAACAGGCCCTTCAGCCCATTGTGTCTATTTTAACAATCATGCCCATCTATACTAAGCCCACTTGCCCACATTAATTCCAGACAAAGGTTTAAGGAAAACACGAACACAAATACGGTAAAACTCCAATAACCTGGCACACTCAGAACATAAGTGGTGCTGGATTGGTGGATTTTCTTATTAACATCCAACACACTTTTAATTCAATGTTTTAGACATTACACAGTTTTGTAGTCAGATAGCGGATTATCAGGGTTTTACTGTAGTTTTAACTCACATCAGAATCATGTTTATTATCATTGACTTATAACACATGAAATTTGTTATTTTGTGGCAGCAGTACAGTGCAAAGGCATAAAAATTACTCTAAATTACAAAAATAAATAAATAGTGCAAAAAAAAGAATAACGAGGTAATGTTCATGGGTTCATGGACCATTTAGAAAACTAATGGCAGAGGGGAAGAAGCTGTTCCTGAATTATTGAGTGTGGGTCTTCAGGCTCCTGTACCTCCTCCTCGATGTTAGTAACGAGAAGAGGGCATGTCCTGCATAGCGAGGGTCCTTAGTGATGGATGCCACCCTCTTGAGGCACCACTTCAAGAAGATATCCTCGATGGTGGGGAGTGTTGTGCCCGTGATGGAGCTGGCTGAGTCTACAACCCTCTGCAGCCTCTTTTGATCCTGTGTATTGGAGCCTCCGTACCAGGCAGTGATGTAACCAGTCAGAATGCTCTTCACCGTACATCTATAGAAATTTGTAAGAATCTTTGGTGACGTACCAAATGTCCTCAAACCCCTAACAAAGTAGAGCCATTGGCATGTCTTCTTCATGATTGCATCAATGTGTTGGGCCCAGGATAGATCCTGTGAGATGATGATGCCCAGGAACTTGAAGCTGCTTCCCCTTCCCACCGCTGACCCCTCAATGAGGACTGGTGTGTATTCTCCTGACTTCCCCTTCCTGAAGTCCACAATCAATTCCTTGGTCTTGCTGGTGTCAAGTGCGAGGTTGTTGTTGCGACTCCACTCAACCAGCTGATCTGTCTCACTCCTGCACGCCTCCTCATTATCCTCACATTTAGAGTAGCCCGATCTTTGGGCACAGGAATTTTAGCATAAAACCAACAACTTTTTACCCTTGTCTGGATACTGCACTCACTGCAAATTTATCACAGCGAATAAATCAAATTCATTAGCCCCAAGTCAGTGTCTGACATGGGACCTGAACCTTCTGATGATCTCACCTGATGAACCACAGCTGATGTTAGGGTAGAGAGCTAACATCGAACATAGAACAGTACAACACAGGAACAGGCCCTTCGGCCCATGACGTCTCTGTTGACCACAATGCCAGGTAAACTAACTCTCATCTACCTGCACATGATCCATTCCCTGCATATTCATATCTATCTAAAATCCTCTTAAATGCCTCATCGCATCTGCTTCAACCACCCCCAGCAGCACATTCCAGGCACCCACCACTCTCCGTGTAAAAAAAAACAACTTGCCCTGCACATCTCCTTTAAACTTTCTCCTTCTCAACTTAAATCCTCTAGTATTTGACATATCTACCCTGGGAAAGACTCTGACCGTCTACCCTGTCCGTGCCTCTCATAATTTTATAAACTTTTATCAGGTCTTCGCTCAGCCTCTGATGCTCCAGAGGAAACAAGCCAAGTTTGTCCAACCTCTCCTTATAGCCCATACCCTCCAATCCAAGCAGCATCCCAGTGAACCTCTTCTGTACCCTTTCCAAAGCGTCCACATCCTTCCTGTAATGGGGCGACTAGAACTGCACACAATACTCCAGATGCAGCCTAACCAAAGTTTTATACAGCTACAACATAACTTCCTGACTCTTATACTCAATACCCTGACCAATGATAGCTCTAATTGGTATTGGTATTGGTTTATTATTGTCACTTGGACCAAGGTACAGTGAAAAACTTGTCTTGCGTACCGATTGTACAGGTCATTGGGTTAGTACAGAGTCCATTGATGTAGTACAGGTAAAAACAATAACAGTTCAGAGTAAAGTGTCACAGCTACAGAGAAAGTGCAGTGCAATAAGGTGCGAGGTCACAACAAGGTAGATCGTGGGATCATAGTCCATCTCATCGTATAAGGGAAACGTTCAATAGTCTTATCACAGTGGGATATCAGTGGGATAATAGCTCTCTCCAAACCTGTTGATCCTCAAAATTCAAACAAATCAAAACCAGTGAATAAAACACTGAAGGACGATGCCAAGCCCAATCATTGGAGCTGGACACTAGGCCTCGTAAGCTCTCCAAGGCCCACCAGCTGTCGGTTGAGGTGGCACTTTCACATTCACCAGAACACCTCAATCTTAAAACTCTCATGAAGACACAAAAGACAGCAGATGCTGGAACCTGGAGCAACAAACAAATTGCTGGAGGGACTCAGCAGGTCAAGCAGCATCTGTTGGTGGGACGGGGGGACGAGGGGGGAAAGAATTAACTGTCTTGATGCAGGCCTTCAACCCAAGATGCCGACAATTCCTTTCCTCCCACAGATGCTGCTCGACCCACTGAGTTCCTCCAGCAGATTGTTTCTTGCGTTAAAATTTACATCTTTGTTTCCTCGTCTTTCGGTTTTGCCTCTCCCCCATGACTTCTCCCAACTCTGCAACCTTGCAAGCTCTCTTCAGTTCTGCCTTCTGGTGATTCCCTGGTTTTGAGTGGCCCACCCCCATATGGAGAGTCTTCAACTATTGGGAAGATCCTCCCCAATCCTCCCCACCTCTTTGTTAAGCTGCTCCTCAGATCCTTTCTCTTTAAAACTCTTGCCCTGATACTTTGTATGATTTGGTGTCAAATTCTATTTGTCAAAGGTCCTAAGAAGCACCTTGCAATGCTTTAACCAAGCTAAAGAGGTCACTTTAATTGTGGGAACTGCTCCCAGGAGGAAGCGCAGCAAACATCTTGTTCCACGCTTGTCTTTAAATTCAGGAATGAAACGAAGTATAATTTCAGACAGAGCTGAATCTTTGGAAGTCACTGAGGCACTGAAGATGTTCAATTATTGAAGTTACTCGTGGTTCAGGTTTGGGTAGGAAGGGAATCGAGTGGACGAAATCAATGAGCCACCGTGATCTTATTGAATGGAGGAACAGGTATGAAATATTCCTGCTCCAAACATGTTCCCAGCCTGACCTTCTGAGTGTTTCCAGCATTTTCTGTTTGTATTTCAGATGGGTGAGGGAATAAACCACACAAAAGGGGACAATACAAAGAAAAGCTGGAAAAAGTGCAACAAAGATTTACGGGAATATTGCCAGGACTTGAGGGTCTGAGTTATAGGGAGAGGTTGTGTGGGTGAGGTCTTTATTCTTTGGAACGTAGGAGAATGAGGGGTGACCTTATAGAGGTGTATAAAATCATGAGGGGTATAGATAGGGTGAATGCACACAGTCCTTCCAGGGAAAGGGAACAAAAAACTAGAGGGTATAGGTTTAACGTGAGAGGGGAAAGATTTAAAAGGGACCTGAGGGGCAACTTCTTTATGTACAGGGTGGTGGGTATATGGAACGAACGGCCAGAGAAAGTGGTTCAGGCAGGTACATTAACAACATTTAAACGACACTTGGACAGGAACATGGATAGGAAGGGTTCAGAGGGATATGGACCAAACACGGACAAATGGAACTAGCTTAAATATGAATCTTGGTCAGCATGGATGAGTTGGGCTGAAGGGCCTGTTTCCTTCAGAAATGTCTGACTCTATGACTCTAACTCTCCTGAATCCAGTGTTAGTTGGGAGATGATTCATCTCCAGGGGATGGAGTTCTTGCGTGGGGCTTTTCATACAACGGGAAGATCCAAAGCATTGAGCAATTAAGCTTAAACCAGGATTTTAAAGGCAGGGTCTCAGGATCCACAAAGCAAAGATGAAATAAGAAAGAAACAAGTCTTAAACGCACCGACTGGTGGTGTAGGGGAGCCTTGCCCTTCCTCGTTTGGTGAGGGGGTGACTTCAGATGAGTTGACCTTCTCAGGGAGAGCTGTAGTCCGGGGTTCGGGCTTTACAGGAGTGGAACACTGGCGTCTGGTTCCTCCTGGTGATGGGATCGCCCTGCTCAGTGGTGCAGCCTAAGTGGAGATGTATAAAATTCGACAAAGCAAACACAGCAAGAAGTTATTCCTACTGCAAGGCACATTTCATTGTTTGAGATGATAACATTTCACAATTTGGCACCTCTAAAATCATGCATCAAGCAGATTGCAAGGAATTTACTCCATGTCATGTAAAGGAATTGAGTATCCCATCCATGCCTATCACTCTCTCAATCCATCTCTCTCCCCATCCCGATGTCTAGTTATTGTTAATCCATCTATCTATCCATATGTGCCACAGTCTTTCCCTCCAACTATTTTTCTATCTGTCCATTTCCCTCTCCACTTATCTATGTGTCTCCAACTCTCTATCCATCTATCTCTTTATCTGACTCTCTTTATCTTTCCCTTGTTTCTCCTTCTATTTATTGAGCTTTCCATCTGTTCGATCTTTCCATCTCTATCAGTCATCTGCAATTCATCAGCACACCAGTCACAATTCCATTTTACAAATTGTATTCTCATTTTCAAATCCCTCGATGGCCTCCTCCAACCCCACAGCCCTTCAAGATCCCCTCCAAGATCCTCCAACTCCAAGGCACCATTGCTCAATACAAGAGGGCATGGCTTTAAAGTAATGGGTGGGAAGTTCAAGGGAGATATCAGAGAAAGGTTGTTCACCCAGAGAATGGTTGGGGCATGGAATGCGCTGCCTGGGGTGGTGGTGGAGGCAGGTACATTGATCAAATTCAAGAGATTACTAGATAAGCATATGGAGGGATTTAAAATAGAGGGATATGTGGGAGGAAGGGGTTAGATAGTCTTAGGTGAGGTTTAAATGTCGGCACAACATTGTGGGTCGAAGGGCCTGTATTGTGCTGTACTGTTCTATGTTCTATGAAGTCTGGCCTCCTCTGCATCCTCACCTTTAAGCACTGGAATGCACTGCCTGAGCAGGTGGTGGGACCAGATACACTCACTATATTTAAGAGGTATTTAGACAGACACTCAAACAGGCAAGGCATAGAAGGATAATGTCCTATTGTGAGCAAGTGAGATTAGTATAATTGGGCAAAATGGTCAGTATGAATGATGTGGGCCAAAGGGCCTGTCTCTGTGCTGTACGACTGTATGACTCTATGAACGCTGGCAGCTGAGATCTCAGCTATCAGAACCCCTGGCTGTGAAATCGGTAGTGTAGCGGTAGTGTTGCAAAATGAGAAGTAATTCTTTGATTACTCATTTTTGAGAATAATCAAAATCTATTACTATCTACTTTTTAGTGAGCACAGATATTTAACAGGTGTGTGAGCCATTCAGCTCACTCTACCTGTGCTGGCCTTTGAAAGGGTAATAGTTAGTCCCACCTGCAAAGGTCTCTCGGGAAAGAGTGACGGGACTAATATTTAGTATTTATCTATATTTTTAAAGCTCTAGCTGAATCTATGACCACTGCCCTTCCAGACAGCGCATCCCATATCTAGCAAGTTGCTGCATTAAACATAATTTCTCCCTTCTAGTTCTTTTGCTAATTATTTTAAGTCTGCCTACTCTGGTGACAGAACCACTCACAAGTGGGATAGGTATCCCCGATATAGGTATAGGGCAGGCACGGTAGTGTAGCGGTTAGCATAACACTTTACAGCACCAGCAACCCGGGTTCAAATCCGGCTGCTGTCTGTAAGGAGTTTGTACGTTCTCCCCGTGTCTGCGTGGGTTTCCTCCGGGTGCTCCGGTTTCCTCCCACATTCCAAAGACGTACGGGTTAGGAAGTTGTGGGCGTGCTGTGCTGGCACCGAAAGCGTGGCGACACTTGCGGGCTGCCCCCAGAACACTGCACGCAAAAGATGCATTTCACTGTGTGTTTCGATGTACATGTGACTAATAAAGAAATCTAAAACCTTCCCACCCTGCCACACTTCTCTTGTTAAGACATTCCTTTGAACCTACCTCTCATCTGCCTGTATGTCTCTGCAAGACTCAGTGTCATACACTGTTCTATGAAGCTCTTCAGAAAGGTCTGGGGACATTCCTAGCACTATAAAACCTAACATCTTGTTGGAACCTGGAACAAAAACCTGCTGGAGAAATCAGCAGCTCGAGCAGCATCTGTAGAGGCAAAAGGAACTGATGCAGGGCCATGACCCAAATCATCAACACTTTCTTTCCTCCCACAACTGCTACCTGACCGGCAGAGCTCCTCCCACAGATCATTTATTGCTAATATGAAATTTATTGTTGTAAACCTTCCACATCTTGACCTACCTATCATGAATCATCTTTTTTTAATGGTTTATCAATGATTATTTATTTTTCCATGTCCCTATACCTTGGGCATGGATCAATACACAGATACAGCACGGATACAGGCCCTTCAGCCCAACCAGTCCATGCTGACCACGGTGCCCACCCAGCTTGTCCCAATTTCCTGCATTCGGACCATATCCCTCCAAGCCCCGCCCCTCCATGTACCTATCCAAGTGCTTCTTAAATGATACTATTGTACCTGCCTCACCCACTTCCTCTGGCAGCTCGTTCCATACACTCACCACCCTCTGTGTGAAAAGGTTGCCCCTTAGATCCCTTTTAAATCTTTCCCTTCTCACCCTAAACCTATGCCCCCTAGTTTTGGACTCCCCTACCCTGGGGAAAAGACTGTTACCGTCCACCTTATCTATGCCTCTCATAATTTTAAACACTTCTATAAGGTCGCCCCTCATTCTACTTTCCAAGGAATAAATCCTGGCCAACCTCTCCCTATAACTCAGGTCCTTGAGTCCTGGCAACATCCTTGTAAATCTTCTCCGCGCTCTTTCTAGTTTAACCATGTCTTTCCTATAACAGGGTGACCAAAACTATACACAGTACTCCAAGTGCAGCCTCACCAATGATGTGTACAACTGCAACATAATGTCCCAACTCCTATACTCAGTGCCCTGTCTGATGAAGCCCAGCATGTCAAACACCTTCTTCACTACCCTGTCTACCTGTGATGCCGCTTTCAATGGGCTACGCACTTGTACTCCTAGGTCCCTCTGTTCTTACACTAATCCTGGATTGATTCTACTTTTTCATTCTCCCCACATTCCCATCAATTCCCCCCAGATTCTACCCCTCACCTACACACCAGGGACAATTTACAGCGGCCAATTAACCCACCAACCTTCATGTCTTGGGACGTGGGAGGGATCCGGAGCACCCGGGGGAAACCCACGCGGTCACGGGGAGAACATGCAAACTCCACACAGGCAGCGTCGTAGGTCAGGATTGAACCGAGGACCCTGCAGCTATGAGGCAGCAGCTCTACCAGCTGTGCCTCTGTGCTTCCCTTAACCTTTATATAATTTACTTATTTTCCTTTTTATGTCCATCCCTCTGCCGATCTATCTAATCTGGTCAGTTCGGATATTCACTGCCTGTCATGTTTAGGAAGAAATTGTGCCAGAACCTTGAGCTATCTCAGTACTTACCTTCCCTTGCACTGATCTTCGTCTGATCTTCAAGGGCATACAGTCGTATAATGATTAGTTACTGGACAAGCAGTTCTAGATCTTTGACTTGAGGAGCCTGAAGTCCACCATTAGCAACACTATGACCATTTTGATCACCTTGCACTAACATGGACTATTTCTTCATCCCAATTATGTAAAAATTGTGTATAATTTATGTTTAATTTATGTTTTTCTTGTGAATGTTGTGTATATGATGCCTTGTGCCTGTGATGCTGCTGCGAGTAAGTTTTTCATTGTGGCTGTGCACACATGGACTTGCGCCTGTGACAATAAACTCGACTTCGCCCTTGACTACACTAATCCCATTTACCTGCATTAGGTCTGCAGCCTTCTATACCTTGGCAATTCAAATACTTGTCTCGGTGCTTCTTAAATGCTGTGAGAGTCTCTGGCTCCATCACGCCTTCGGGCAGCACATTCCAGATTCTAGCCCCCCTCTGTGTGATAAATATTCCCCCTCAGGTCCCCTCTAAACCACCTATCCCTCACCTTAAACCTATGCCTTCATCTTACACACCCCCACCATGGGAAAAAGATTTTTACTGTCTACCCTTTCCACCCCCCTCATTATTTTTACTGAACTGTTGGCTTATACAATGAGACGGACTCTTGATGTCACAATCTACGTTGTGACCTTGCACCTTATTGTCTACCTGCAATGCACTTCCCTGTAGCTGTGACATTTTACTCTGTGTTCAGTTATTGTTTTTACCCTGTACTACCTCAATGCACTGTGTAATGAATTGATCTGTACGATCGGTATGCAAGGCAAGTTTTTCACTGTACCTCGGTACAAGTGACAATAATAAATCAATTCCAATTCCAATACCAATTTTATAAACCTCCATCAGGTCTCCCCTCAGCCTCCTTCTGCTCCAGGGAAAACCAACCCAAGTGAGCCGTCTCTCCTCAAAACGGTGACGCTCCAATCCAGGTGACACCCCTGGTGAATCTCCGAAAGTGAACGCTTATATTTCCAATTTCTTAAGCACCTTTGATGCTTATTCAACACCAGAGCAGCACTTATAATATTTTACTCATCCAGTGCTATCCTTGTGTGTGATGAATGTTTATGAACAGTTCCCTCACTGTCCCTGATGCCCTGAAGTGGTCTTGGATTAATTCCATCTGATCCAGGTGTCTTATAAATATTCAGCCATGTCAGTTTCTAATCAGCATTTTGTTCCTAATCTCTCTGTTCTCTCTGAGCTTCAGACCCTCTCTTTGGCCCACAGTAAGAAGGTCACACAAGTGCCCCCTAAAACAACAGCTGAAAAAATTCATTTACCAGTTCTTTCCCCTCATGTTGCTACTCCACTGCCTCCTCCCTCACACTCACCGTCCCTCAGAAGGACAGCTCACGGTTCACCAGCTGCTGGTGTGTTGCACGCATTGGGTGTGAGAGAGAGAAAGACGTGAGAGAGAGACAGAGTGAATGAGAGAGACAGTGAGGGCAAGGGGGAGTGAGGGAAAGTGAGAGTGAGCGAGGGAGTGACAGAAAGAGAAAATTAGATAGTGTGGGGGATAGAGAGTGAGAGAGAAAGATAGCGTGAGAGAGAGAGAGAGAGAGAGACAGTGTGCGTGAGAGAGATGGAGAGTGAGAAGGAAAGGGAGAATGGGTGAGAGAATGAGTGAACGTGTGTGTGAGAGAGAGAGAGAATTAGAGAGAGTGTGGGGGAGATAGAGAGAGTGAGAGAGAGGGGGTGTGTGAGAGAGGGTGTGTGAGAGACGTGTGTGTGTGTGTGTGTGTGTGTGTGTGTGTGAGAGAGAGAGAGATTGAGAGAGAGAGAGAGAGAGAGAGAAAGAGAGAGAGAGAGAGCCCCCACAGCCCTCTCAGGCAGAGAACTCCAAAGATTCACCACCTTCCAGGTGAAGCCATTTCTTCTCACCTCTGTCCGGAAGGGCTGATCTCTGATTTTGAGTGTGACCTCTGGTTCCATACACCCTGTCCAGGAGAAACATTCTCCCTGCACCTACCCTGTCAGGCCCTGTAAGAATCCTGTACATTTCAATGAGATCACTACTTAATCTTCTGAACTCAGGAGAATAAAGAGCTCGTCTGCTTAATCTCTCCTCATACAAAACACTATCCCCAGTATCAACTGGATGAATGTTCTCTGCACCCTTACTACTGAAGTTTATCCTTAGGCAGGAGAGTGCACAATATTCCAGATGCAGTCTCACTGGGGTTCTGTAAAATTACAGTCAGAAATCCCCAGCAATAAAGTTCAGCATACATTTGTCTTAACATGCATTCAGCATACATTGTCATAACAGCAGGCATGGTAGTGTAGCGGTTAGCATAACGCTATTACAGTGCCAGTGACCCGGGTTCAATTCCGGCCACTGTCTGTAAGGAGTTTTTACGTTCTCCCCGTGTCTGCATGGGTTTCCTCCGGGTGATCCGGTTTCCTCCCACATTCCAAAGACGTATGGGTTAGGAAGTTGTGGGCATGTTATGTTGGCGCCGGAAGCGCGGCAACACTTGCGGGCTGCCCCCAGAACACTTTACGCAAAAGGTGCATTTCACTGTGTGTTTTGATGTACATGTGACTAATAAAGATATCTTATCTTATCTCTTCCTAACTCTTGACATACACTGGTACACTGCAGATCCATGGAGCACTGATTTGTTATAACACCCTTGGTCCATCGCCTGAAGACTGACAGGTAGGTGTCCACTGTGCTCTGCTGTATTGGGTACTTGGCATTCCCCTGTCCCTCCTGGAGGTCCCCAGCAGTGAATTGCTCTCTGGCTCAGGTGGAGAGGCTGCCTGTGAGGGCTGGCGTTGGACGGGCCGGTGTGATCACTCAGCGCCGTGAGGTGAGGGTTCAAGGCTGCACCCAGGCCGACACAGTGAAGGTGGCCTTTGCTCATGCACTGACTCATAAGAGTCATACAGCATGGAAACAGGCCCTTCGGCCCAACTGGTCCATGCCGACCATGGTGCTCTGTGTTTGGCCCACATCCCTCTAGACTTTTCCTATCCAAGTACTTATCCAAATGTCTTTTAAATGTTGTTATATTACCTGCCTCACCCACTTCCTCTGGCAGCTCGTTCCACATACCCACCACCCTCTGGGTGAAGAAGTTGCCCCTCAGGTCCCTTTTAACTCTTTCCCCTCACCTTAAACCTGTGCCCTCTAGTTTTTAGTTCCCCTTCCCTGGGAAAAAGTGTGTTACTTCACTCTATCTATACCCCTCATAATTTTATATCTCACACAGTTGGGCTGAAGGGCTTTTTTACATGCTGTATTACTGTATGACTCAAAGTAAGAAATGTGTGTGTGTGTGTGTGTGTGTGTGCACGCGTGGCACATGTGTGTGTGTGTGCATGTGTTTGTGTGTAGGCACATGTGTGTGAATGTGTGTATGCATATATGTTTGCATGTGTATGCATGCGGTTCTATATATGCATTTTAGCACGTATGCTTGTTTGTGCATGGGTGTGTGTTTGTGTGTGAGTGTGTGTGCATGTGTGTGTGTTTGTGTGTGTGTGTTTGTGTTTGTGTGTGTGTGCATGTGTGTGCATGAGTGGATGAGTGGATGTGCACGTGTGTGTTTGGGTGTGTGGGTGCATGTGTGCGTAAGTATGTGAGTGTGTGTGAGGGGATGTGGGTTTGTGTGTGTGGGGGTTGTGTGAGTGCGATGAGTGTGTGTGTGTGCATGCTTGTGTGTGTGAGTGTGTGTGTGGGGGTGTGTATGTGTGTGTGTGAGTGTGTGTGCGGGGGTGTGCACGCATGTATGTGTGAGTGTGTGTGTGGGGGGGTGTATGTGTGTGTGGGGGTGTGTATTTGTGTGTGTGAGTGTGTGTGGGGGTGCGTATGTGTGTGTGTGTGAGTGTGTGTGTGGGGGTGTGTGTGTGGGGGTGTGTATCTCTGTGGATCGATGAATGCACACCGTGTGTGCATGAGAGTTTGCATTTGTGTCAATCAGGAAACCAAGAAATGTAACAATAACTAAAAGGACGGCTCTCACAAGAGAATGAGTATGGCAGGGTGCTTGAACGGACAGATGGATGCAACAACAGATGGATGAATGAGACGGCCCATGGGAATGTGATTCATTGGACACTGTCACTCTGTGAATAGTGGCCTGTAGCACATCGACAGAATTCCACAGCAGCACCAGAGCTGTTCCACTCAAACAATTGGTTAACATACAACAGCGGAGCAGCAGTGCTGGCCCTCCAACAGTGCAGTTCTCCCTCCTCATTACCCTCCAATCATGAGAAGCTCCCTCAGAGCTACTTCTCCAATAGAGGGGAGCTGCCTCAGCGTTACCCTCCAACGGTGCAGCACTCCCTCAGAATGCCAATCCAAAAGCGCAGCATTTCCCCTCCAACAGGACTGCTCCGCCATTGCTACCCTGTTCCCACAGGATTGTCCCTCTTCAGGATTCCCTAAACACAGCAGTGCCCCCCTGATAATGAGAATCTCCCTCAGTACTGCCCCGATAGTGTGGTGCTCCCACAGCGCTGCCCCCAATGGTTAGCACCCCCTCAGCACCACGCGATTGACTTCCGATTTTGCTGGAACCTGCTTAATACAAATTAATTAAATAAATATTGGGGTATCATCCCATGGTGGGGTATCAAAAACAAGAAAGCAGAGGTTTAAGGCAAGAGGGAGGAGATTTAAAGGGGATTTGAGGGTAGGTTGACATCTGGAACTCACTTCCAAAGGAGCTGGTGCAATCAGATACAACAAGATCAGAGGTGGGAGATTTAAAAGGGACATCAGAGACAGCTTCTTCACACAAAGGGAGGTACGTATTTGGAAAGAGCTGCCAGAAATAGTGGTTGAAGTGGGCACAATAGTGACGTTTAAAAGCCATCTAGATAAGTCCATGGATAGGACAGGTTTAGAGGGCTATGGGCCAAATGTGGGCAGGTGGGACTAGCTTGCTGGGCAACGCAGTCAGCATGGAGCAGTTGGGCCAAAGGGTCTGTTTCGATGCTGTGTTACTCTATGACTCTATTAACTTAAATCTACAGCCCCTGATTTCTCTTCTGTCAAGGGAAAGATGTCCCGAAAGCAAAATACTGCAGATGCTGGAAATCCAAAATTAAAACAGAAAATGCTGGAAACACTCATCAGGCCAAGCAGCATCTGTGGGGAGAGAATTGTTTCAGGTCAGCAATCCTTCATCAGAACTGAGAGAGCCCGGGACTGCCAGCATAGCACTGAGCATGATCAGTTCTGATTAAGAGCTATTGCCCTACCTCTGCAGAGATAGAGGTCCTTACAGTTCACCCCGCCAAAGGCACTCATCGTTCATACACCAGTTAAGGTTCTTTTACATCTGCCTGAGAGACTACCAGGGCCATGATCTAGCATCGTACTTGGAGCATTGTGTACAGTTCTGGTCACCACAATACAGGAAGGATGTGGTAGCATTAGAGAGAGTGCGGAAGAGATTCACCAGGACGTTGCCTGGAAAGGAGGGACGTGGTTACAAGGAGAGATTGGTTAGACAAGCACAAACTATTTTCTGGAGGAACTCAGCAGGTCAAGGAGCATCTATGGTGGAAAGAATTATCAATGTTTCAGGTTGAAACCCTGCATCGGGAGATTAGTTAGTGTGGGTTTATTCTCACAGGAACATAGGATGCTGAGAGGAGACCTTACAGAGGTTTATAAAGTCATGAGGGTAATAGATAGGGTAGATAATCAAGTGTCTTTGTCCCAAATAAGGGGAGTCTAGAACTAGAGGGCACAGGTTTATGGTGAGAGGGGAGAAATTTAAAGGAGATCTGAAGGGCAGGTTTTTTACACAGAGGGTGGTGAGTATCTGGAACAAGCTGCCAGAGGAGGTGGTGGAGGCTGGTACAATTACAGCATTTAAAAGGAATTGGGATGGGTACTTGGGATGGGAAAGATGTAAGGGGACATGGGTCTAATGAGGGTGAATGGGATCAGTGTAGATAGACATCACGGTCAGCATGGATAAGTTGGAACGAGTTGCACAATAGCATGACTTTGTAACCCTATCTCCTCCACAAGACTCCATCAGTGACAGCGCAGGTCGCAGGTCTCCCTCAGTACGGCACTGGGGTATCAGCCTGTCACTTGCACAAGTCCCTGAGATGCAACGGTGTGGGGGCGGTCAGAGATCCACCAAGGCACATCCACACAATCAGTGCTCCTGATTCACAAAAGTGGATCTGAAGGGACTAACAGGAGGTAAGAGTTTAAATCGGCCATTTTCATTGTACGGGATGTTATTAAAGCAAAATAACCCTGTCCTCAAAACAACCAAGAAATGTATGTGCAAATATTACAGCTTCTAGATAAGCATCTTGCTGAAAAAGACCATAGAACATGGAATATAGTCCAGCACTGGACAGGCCATTCACCCCACGATGTTGTGTCGATCTTGGTGCCAATTTATACTAAACATCCTCCTCCTGTGTATCATCCATATCCGTCCATTCCCTTCACATTCATGTGTCTGTCTAACAGCCTCTTAAACTCCACCACACTGCCTGTTTCCACTACTACCTCCGGTAACCCACTCCAGGCACCTACCACTCTTTGTGTAAAAATCTTGCCCCTTCTGTTGTCTTTAAACTTCCCACCTACCAATGAGGTTCCCATAAATGCTGTTTTCATTAAATGTTTTACGTTGAGTGCTTATCTTGCATCAGAAAAAATACTGATCACATCCTACCTTGCATGACCAATCGGTGTTCGTCGTGTTACAGTCGAGATCCACATCATCCTTGTTAGGCCTCTGAGTGGGAGCTGGCTTCCGTTCTGACAAATTGTCAGGTGGACAAGGAGACAGTGAACCTGCCACAAAGGATGATATATTGCTCATGCACTGGTCTATGGCACTGACACAATAGATCTGGCAGTTTGGCAATGCTACAGAATACACTGCGGATACCTGCCCAGACATAAACGCCACGGACAAGGAAGCTCACCAGTGCCTCTACTTCCTCAGGAGGCAAAAGAAATTTGACCTATCTCCTTTGACCCTCACTAATTTTCATCAATATACCATAGAAAGCATCCTATCTGGATGCATCATGGCCTGGTACGGCAACTGCTCTGCCCGTGACTGCAAGAAACTGCAGAGAGTTGTGGACACAGCCCAGCACATCACGGAGACCAGCCTCCCCTCCATGGACTCTGTCTACACTTCTCGCTGCCTCGGTAAAGCAGCCGACATAATCAAAGACCCCTCCCACCCCGGACATTCTCCCCCCTCCCATCAGGCAGAAGATACAAAAGCCTGAAAGCACGTACTACCAGACCCAAGGACGGCTTCTATCCCACTGTTATAAGACTATTGAACTAGTACGATAAGATGGACTCTTGACTTCACAATCTACCTCATTATGACCTTGCACCTTATTGTCTGCCTGCACTGCACTTTCTCTGTCACTGTAACACTTTATTCTGCATTCTGTTATTGTTTTCCCTTGTACTACCTCAATGCACTGTTGTGATGAAATGATCTGTATGGACGGCATGCAAAACAAAGTTTTTCCCTGTACCTCTGTACATGTGACAATAGTAAACCAATTTACCAATTTGCTGCGACAGCACCTCCCAACCTCATGACCTCTACCATCGAGAAGGACGAGACATGGGAGAACACCACCACCTGCAGGTTCCCTTCTGGATCCTGACCTGGAAATATATCGCCATTCCTTCACCATCACTCGGTCTGAATGGTGGAACTCCCTCCTCAAGCCACTGTGGGAGCACCTTCACCGGTAGGACCACCACAATTCAAGCTCACCACCACCTTGTCAGGGGCGATGAGGGATGGGCAATAACTGCTGCCCTTGGCAGTGATGACCAGATCCAAGAAATGAAAAAAAAGTGTTCACAGCCTCGAAAATGCACTGAACCCCAAAACTTTATCACCTTGTTACTGCAGGAAGAAGATTATAAAGTCTGTTTCTTTTCATCTTTGCCTGGGATGTTTTCAGGTTGGCAGATTGGTGCATCCAAAATTTACCAATCTAAAAAAATTCTAAGTTTTCCATTATTTTAAACATTGATAGCCAGCTCCAGAAAGCAAGATACATGTCTTTGTAAAGTGGGTTATCAGCATGAAATTCCATGTAAAAATAGTGTTGCGAGAGATCCGAATGTTAGTGTAGGCCTGGTGTAAATAAAAGATTTATTCTAAAGATGTGGGCTTGATAAATTTAATGATTTTGCTATTGCTGGTGGCTAACTGTTATATTCCATAACTGTCTGGCTTCAAATATCTGTAGAATTGTTCCTTTGTGAGAAACTCTAACTCTATCCAATGAGAAGTGATATCCAGTAAGAGAAGGATCATCTGTCCATGTCAACCTGTCAATCTGACACAAAAAGTCCTGCAGATACTGGCAACCTGAGCCAAAATCAGGAAACACCCAGCAGGTCAGGCAGCATCTGAGGAGATAGAAACAGGACCAGGGTTTCAAATCAATGACCCTTCATCCAATCCTAATGTCCAATATGACACATGTTCTGATCCAATCGAAAAGTGTAGAACATTGTTTTTGTTTCTTGCACTGTCTTGTTTTTGTACAGACTTTTTCCATCTCTTTCTTCAGCCTTGTATAATTTATGTGTAATCTATGTTCTGTGTGCTGTCTGTACCTACGTACCTGTGATGCTGCTGCAAGCAAGTTTTTCATTGTACCTGTACCTCATTGGACTTGTGTACATGACAATAAACTCGACTTGACTTGAACAGGTGCATCAAATTTCTCACTGTCACACCTGAGTCCACCAGTGCAGTTGTTGGTATTGTATTGTCAGTAGTGCAGTGGTTACATTCCCAGCTAGCAGCCAGAGTTCTGGGCTAGTGGTAGAAGCAAGTTCAAAATCCCCTTCATTTGGAGAATTTGATGAATGGACAGAGTGAACGTTTACAGGGGAAGAGCGGGAAGTAAGTGGAACACTCCATGAAACCTCCACAGGACAATCAGACATTGGGTGTGCTGTGGAGGATGAGACCTGATGATTGAGGATTTGCTTGGATCTGCTCCCACTTTGCTGCTGAAACTTTGCTGTCAGTTTGGCAGAAGTTGCGCACATCACAATTCTGGCTAAGTTACTGTCCTGGAAAGAAAGTAGTTTGAAGGAAATTCCTGACCAATGGATTTCTCCAGCGCAGAATGTGTGGGAGTGATTTGATCAAAGTCTTGAAGATATTCAGTGGAACTGATGGAGACTAATTATTCCCACTACTAGGGAGTCTGGGACTGCCAGGAAATGTTATGGTTATGGGTCCAAGGCAATTAATAGAGTTCAGAACCAAATCAGTCATCATCTAACTGAATGGCTCAAAGGACAGAATGCCTTCTTCATTTTCCTCCCCATAGAACATTGGTAAACTGATGGGACTTTTACAGCACTTCATGGGCCTCCTCAACAGATTCCAAGATTTTATGAACAGCTGGTGTAATCCGAGTATTGTACCCACCATTAATCTTGGACCTGCCACCTTCCACCTCTCTCTCCCCTCTGGCCATTGACTCCATGCTCTCTGCTATTGTAGCCTGAGCCAATAGCTCCTCAAGCAGGTTGATATCACGGCCTTGATCGAAGCCCTGGTGGTCTAACAGTGCCAACCTGGCCTCAGCCAGTGTCCTATCAGCGGCCGAGGTCGAGGGTGTCTGAGAAACAGGTGATCTCCCGGTCAGATCTGCAGAGTAAGAGTGGGGCACATTGTCAGTGAGACAACAACAGCACAAACTTCCAGATATAGACCACCTCTCTCATAGTTAACCGTTCCAAGATGCATAACAGAATTACGGAGGACTGTACTTATAAGGAGAGATTGGGCAGGCTGGGTTTATTCTCACTGGAGCGTAGGAGGCTAAGGGGTGACATTATAGAAGTTTATAAAATTATGAAAGGCATAGATACGGCAGATAGAATCTTTCTCCCAGGGAAGCTAGAACTAGAGGGCACAGTGTTAAGTTGAGAGGGGTGAAATTTAAAGGGGATCTGAGGGGTAAGTTTTTCACACAGAGGGAGGGGTGTGCCACCAGGCTCAAGGACAGTTTCTATCCCGCTGTTATATTTCTATTGAATGGATCACTGGTATGAAAAATCAACTCTTGATCTCCCAATCTACCTCATTGTGGCCCTTTCGCCTTATTTGTCTGCCTGCACTGCACTTTCTCTGTAACTGTAACACTCTATTCTGCATTCTGTTGTTGCTTTTCTCTTGTACTATCTTGACGTACTGATGTTGTGAAATGATCTGTATGCATAGCATGCAAAACAAAGTTTTTCTCTGTTTCTTGGTACATACGGCAACATTAAACCAAATACCAAGGTAGAACAAGCTGCGAGAGGAGGTAAATTGGTAAATTGGTTTATCATTATCACATGTACCGAGGTACAGTGAAAAACTTGCTTGCATATGGTTCATACAGATCAATTCATTACACAGTGCATTGAGGTAGTACAGGGTAAAACAATAACAAAATGCAGAATGAAGTGTTACAGTTACAGAGAAAGTGCAGTGCAGGCAGACAATAAGGTGCAAGGTCAGAACGAGGTAGATTGTGAGGTCAAGAGTCCATCTTATCGTACTAGGGAACCGTTCAATAGTCTTATAACAGCGGGATAGAAGCTGTCCTTGAGCCTGGTGGTACGTGCTTTCAGGCTTTTGTATCTTCTGCTCAATGGGAGGGGGGAGAAGACAGAATGTCCGGGGCGGGGTGATAAATTGCAGAGTTTATAAAGCATTTGACGAGTACTCTCTCTTCATTTACTCTAATTTGAAAGTGAGAGCAGGGTCAAACTTTTTGCGGAAGTACCAGTGCGGTTCTTGTTGGATTGGGATTTGGGAATACAGATCCATAATTCCTTGAAAGTGGCATCACAGGTAGATGGGGTTGTAAAGAGAGTTTTTGGCACATTGGCCTTCGTAAATCAGGGCACTGAGTACAGGAGTTGGGATGTTATGTTGAAGCTTGAAAGCTTGAAAGAGTGCAGAGCAAATTTAAACAGCACAAAATTATGATGGGTATAGATAGGGTGAATGCATGCAGGCTTTTTCCCCTCAGGTTGGATGAGACTAGAACTATAGGTTTAGGGTGACAGGTGAAATATTTAAGGGGAACCTGAGGGGGAACTTCTTCACTCAGAGGGTGGTGCGAGTGTGAAACGAGCTGCCATTTAAGAGCTGCCGTTTAGGTGCTTGGATAGATGCTTGGATGGGAGAGGTCTGGAGGGCTATAGTCCGAGTGCAGGTAGATGAAACTAGGCAGGAAACCAGGCCGGCATGGACTAGGTGGGCCGAAGGGCCTGTTTCTGTGCTGTAGTGCTATATGACTCTGTGAGTCGAGTTGGAAGAGGAGCTGTTACATTTGGTGAAATGAGGGACATGACCTAACCTGATTCCGACATCTCTTCAGCTGTATCGCCCAGAATGTGATGAGACAAGGAAGACCCAGTGCATGGGATAATCTCATCCAGCTCTTCATACGCACTGAGCTCACTGTAGCTGTGCATCGCTCCACTGTCACTCCCATACGAGCAAGCTTCCAAACTTCCTGTGGTGGTCAGAGAAAAGGAGAGATGTATTAGGATTCGCTGAGGTTGGATAGAACTCTCTGAGGTTGTGCTGAGGACAGCATAAAACCCACCAACGGGAGGAGGTGTTTCAAGTGTTTGGGCAGATTGCATCGCCCAGTTCCACCTGAGTCCAGATGCAACAAGGGTAGGGTGCATGGGAGTGTAGGGGGCTTCTCTGCAACAATTGAGGTGACACTTTTGGAATAAGCAATAGATGTTGGCCTTGCCAGCAATACCCATGTTCTGCTTGTCTTTTACAGATCCCTTCATCTTGTCAAAGGATAAAAAAATACACTTTTACCGTACTGACTGGGGGCAAACGTCGACCACATTTCCCGAGGGAGAGGCAGGTGCTGAGCCTAACGTGCTCTGTCACTACAGATGCACATTCCGTTTTACAGGAGCCTTATCCGTGGAGCAGGGTGGAGTGAGAGTGACTCCCCATTGACGAAACATGCCAGTCAAAGAGCCGAGCTAATAGCAGGCATGTGACCTCAAAGACGAGGCTCACGGCCCAATTTCAAGATGACCTCCTGACCCAAGATGCAGGCTCACACTGCCGATCCTGCAGGAATGTCAGCCAGAAGAGAAAATGCTCAGGGGCATTAAAATATGACAGTTCTCAGTTATTGTTTGATTAAAGACAGCTATAAGGCAATGGACATATACTATATGTGAGTAAGTCACAAGGAGCTGCTTAGGATCCCAGTCAATGGAATCACTAATTAACTTCTACAGATGCACTGTTGAAAGTATAGCAGTAGTGTAGCGGTTAGTGTAACGCCATTACACCGCCAACGACCTGGGTTCAATTCCGGCCGCTGTCTGTAAGGAGTTT
Source organism: Pristis pectinata (assembly GCF_009764475.1). Classification (NCBI taxonomy): domain Eukaryota; kingdom Metazoa; phylum Chordata; class Chondrichthyes; order Rhinopristiformes; family Pristidae; genus Pristis; species Pristis pectinata. The sequence goes on along the minus strand of NC_067419.1, from coordinate 47,457,904 downwards.
GTACGTTCTCCCCGTGTCTGCGTGGGTTTCCTCCGGGTTCTCCGGTTTCCTCCCACATTCCAAAGACATACGGGTTAGGAAGTTGTGGGCATGCTATGTTGGCGCCGGAAATGTGGCGACACTTGCGGGCTGCCCCCAGAACACTCTACGCAAAAGATGCCTTTCACTGTGTGTTTCTATGTACATGTTACTAATAAAGAAATCTTATCTTATCCTGACTGGTTGCATCACAGTCTGGTACAGCAATTCCACTGCACAAGAATGTAAGGGACTGCAGAGAGTAGTGGACACAGCCCAGTCCATCACGGGCACAGGCCTCCCCACTATCAACAACATCTACAGGAGGCTCTGCCTCAAGAAGGCAGCACCTATCATCAAAGATCCCCACCATCCGGGCCATGGCATCTTCTCACAGTTACCATTGGGCAGGAGGTACAGAAGCCTGAAGTCCCACACCACCAGGTTCAGGAACAGCTACTTCCCTTCAACCATTACATTCTTGAACCTTAATCCTACCTCAGCAACGGAACACTACGGACCACCTCTTGCACTACCGTGGACTTGTCTCTGATTGTATCTTTTTTTTGCACTAAGGTCTCGTTTTGCACACTTTTGTTTTCACTGTCTGGTATAATTTATGTATAACATCTTCTGTGTGCTGTCTGTACCTACGTGCCTGTGATGCTGCTGCAAGCAAGTTTTTCATTGTACCTGTACCTCATCGTACTGGTGCACATGACAATAAAGTCAGCTTGACTTGAAGGTGTCTAAAAATGAAGGGTGGCAGATGCTGTGAGCAGGGGAGGAACAAACCCACGGAGAGAATGGACGGCACCCTGTTCACGGAGCAGCTCGCCTTCACGGGCAGGAGATGCAGAAGGGACAGTCACTCCTGTGTGTGCCTCGACAGCCGTGACAGGTAGTTATAGAGTCGCACAGCACAGATACAGGCCCTTTGGCCCATCATGTCCATGCCGACCTTTATGCCCACCCATACTAATCCTCTCCAACAGATTCAGGATGCTCTCTAGGGTGTGAATCCCTAGTCACCAGTTTGAAAGAGCCTACAATGGATGATTAAATTGCCCTTGGTGAGTAGTTGTGTGATAAAATCCGGACGGAGTTTATGGGAATGAGGAACAACACACAATTTGTTGGACGAACTCAGTGGGTCAACAGCATCTGTAGGGGGAAAGGAATTGTTGACGTTTCAGGTGGAAACCCTGCATCAGGACTGGGATTAGTGTAGAATGAGTGTAAATAGGCGTGGACAAGTCATAGAGTCATATAGCATGGAAACAGGCCCTTCGGCCCCACTGGTCCATGCTGACCATGATGCCCCATCCAAGCTAGTCCCATTTGCCCGTGTTTGGCCCATAATCTTCTAAACCTTTCCTATCCATGTACCTGTCCAAGTGTCTTTTAAATGTTGTTAATGTCTCAACCATTTCCTCAAATGGAACGTTCCATATACTGACAAACCTCTGGATAAAAAGTTGCCCCTCAGATTCCTACTAAATCGTTCCCCTCTCAATTTAAACCTATGCCTTCTAGTTCTTGATTCCCCAACCCTGGGAAAAAGACTGTGTGCATTCACCCTATATGTGCCCCTCATGTTTTTATACACCTCATTTTCCTACGCTCCAAGGAATAAAGTCCTAACCGGTCCAACCTCTCCCTATAACCCAGTCCCTCAAGTCCTGGTAACATCCTTGTAAATCTTTTCTGAACTCTTTCCAGTTCAATAACATTTTTCCTATAGCAGAGTGACCAAAACTGACCACAATACTCCAAGTGCGGCCTCACCAAGGATGACACATCACATTGGATAACTCTTGCCTGCCAATCAGGTAACAAACAAATCTGCTCTTTTCCAATTACCATTGAGAAAGGTAAGGCACCCTGAGGATGGACAGGTCGGGTATCCAATTGTGGGAGAGTGGAGGCAGGACAGTTGGAGGCTGGAGATCACATGACTGACAATGCCAGAATGTAGGGCCAAGACCTGCCTCATTTACATCATGATTGCCCTATGAATTTTCTCTCGGTGCGACAAGGAAACACTTGGACTGGGCTGCCTCTGGTGTTCTGGAACAATTAGCACAGAAGAAATTATTTGACAGGACACTTCAAAGCATATTGTGGCTGTCAGCCTTCCCATCATCTTCTGTCTGAGTACATTATTCCAAACACAGCAACCAATGAAAGGGAAGTTCAAGTGAAGTCATTTGGAAACAGCAAGCCACTTTGTCTTTTCCTGTAGCCACTTAAAAAGTCTGTTGACTTGGGCCCAGAATATCAATGGACGAACTGGACAATGGGAAGGTCTCCTTCATTGTCAATGACAGTTGCACTTTGAAGATGATGCTCAGAAGGGTTAAAGTGGGTCAGCTAGTGATTGTTTAGTCCTGGAACAGAGATCTGAAAGGAAAGTCAAATAGCCACAATAGAGTTGTCCATCTGTAAGTCTCAACAAGGCCAGGGCAGATGGAGAAGGGGTCAACTTAAGTCTGCTACTAATTTCTAACATGCATAAGCAATGCAGCGAGCCCAAAACAAATGAACTAATCAGGTGCTTCATATAAAAATAGAGACATTTCAAGATACCCCACTAGTTTATAAAGCTCTGGTTAGGCCACATCTAGAGTACTGCATTCAATTCTGGTTACCCCATTAGGATGTGGAGGTTTTGGAGAGGGTGCAGAAGAGGTTTACCAGGATGCTGCCTGGATTAGAGGGCACGTGCTATAAAGAGAGGTTGGACAAGCTAATGTTTTCTCTGGAGCAGTGGAGACTGAGGGGACACCTGATAGAAGTTTATAAAACTATGAGAGGCATAGATAGAGTAGACAGCTGGTATCTTTTTCAAGGGTCAAAATGTTAAATACTAGAAGGTCTGCATTTAAGGTGAGAGGGGAAAAGTTCAAAAGAGATGTGCAGGGCAAGTTTTATACACAGAGAGTGGTCGGTGCTTGGAATGTGCTGACTGAGGTGGTAGTGGAGGCAGATATGATAGAAGTGTTTAGATAAGCACCTGAATATGCAGGGTATGGCGGGATATGGACCATGTGCGGGCAGAAAGGAATTGGTTTAATGAGGTGTCATTAGCTTAATTAGTTCAGCACAACATTGTGGGCCGAAGGGCCTGTTCCTATGCTGTGCTGTTCTATGTTCTATGTACCTGAATTCACAAATGTGTCCCACAGTTGAATTAGGACACATTTGATGGGATAAGTTCATCTTTAGTCAAAGCACCCGCATTGACTGTACTCAGCACATCGTGGAAATTCAATTATGTGATGTATTTTTATTTTGGGTTTTGCGATTGGAAGCGGACCCGTCTGCTTGTAACACTGACCATTACTGGGTGTTTTCTTTCACTTGGGACATTCCCCCCGACCCAAGTGTGGGTTCGAAGTGATGACAACGATTCTGTCATAGAGTCATACAGCAGGGAAACAGGCCCTTCGGCCCAACTGGTCCATGCTTACCAAGGTTCCCCATCTAAGCTAGTCCCATTCACCTGTGTTTGGCCCATGTTCCTCTAAACTTTTCCTATCCACGTACCTGTCCAAATGTTTTTTTAAATATTGTTATTGTACCTGCCTCAACCTCTTCCTCTGGCAGCTCGTTCCATATACTGACCACCCTCTGGGTGAAAAAGTTGCCCCTCAGGTTCCTATTAAATCTCTCCCCTCTCACCTTAAACCTACGCCCTCTGGTTTTTAGATCCCCTTCGCTGGGAAAAGACTGTGTGCATTCACCCTATCCATGCCCCTCAAGATTTTATACACCTCATTATACCTCTCGGTCTCCTACGCTCCAAAGAATAAAGTCCTAGCCTGTCCAACTCTGCCGATAACATAGTCCCTCGGGTCCTGGCAACATCCTTGTGAATCTCCTCTGCACTCTTTCCAGCTTATTGGCATCTTTCCTATAGCAGGGTGACCAAAACTGAACACAATACTCCAAGTGTGGCTTCCACCTCTTGTGTATCACTGCACTTGGAGAACTCCAAGGGAAGTGGAGATTGCAGATGCTGGAAATCTGGAGCAATACACAAACTGCTGGAGGAACTCAGCCGGTCAGGCAGCGTCTGTGAGTTCCTACAGCGTGTTGTGTGTTGCTCCAGGGGAACTGGGGCCACTTTGCCTTGGGACCGGTGTCGTTAAACACCACAGACTACAGCAGATCAAGGAGGTGACTCACCGCCAATTCTCTTGGGATTTAGGGATGAGCAATAAATGACAATGAAGCCCACGTCTGGTGATGGCTCTGGACCTAATGCGGGTAAATGGGATTAATGTAGATAGGTACAACGGGCAGCATGGACATGGTGGGCTGAAGGGCCTGATTGGGTGCTGTACGACTCTGTGACTGTATGACAATGATTCGGACTCCTGCAGTGCTGGCTGAGGGGCTGGCAAGCTACGTAAAGTACCCACCAACGTCCTGTGCTGCGCCAAAGCCCCTCCCCACTCCTGATCTCCTCCGGCTGAGACTGCTCTAATCTGAATCCCCTCCCTCTGAACAAACAGCGGCAAGTAGAAGATCAAAAAAAAACCTGCAGGAAATATAAAATAAAAACAGACAATGCTGGAAATACACAGAGGGTCGAGCAGCGTCTGCACGAAGAGAAACATAGAATATAGAACATTACAGCACTGTACAGGCCCTTCGGCCCACAATGTTGTGCCGACATTTTATCCTGCTCTTAGATCTATCTAACCCTTCCCTCCCACATAGCCTCCATTTCTCTATCATTCATGTGGCTATCTCAGAGTCTCTTAAATGTCCCCAAAGTATCTACCCACACAACCTCTGCCGGCAGTGCGTTCCATGCACCCACCACTCTCTGTGTAAAAAACTTACCTCTGACATCCCCCTTATACCTTCCTCCTATCACCTTAAAATTATGCACCCTGGTGTTAGCCATTGTTGCCCTGGGAAAAAGTCTCTGACTGTCCACTCGATCTATGCCTCTTATCATCTTGTACACCTCTATCATCTCTCATCCTCCTCCTCTCCAAAGAGAAAAGCCCTAGCTCTCTCAACCTATCAGTTGAACAGAGCTAACGTTTCAGGTCTACGGCTCTTCATAAGTTCTAACGAACCTGTTTGTGGTGAGATTGGAGGGAGAACGGGCCAGTGTTTGAGAAGCCGGTCATGCCAGATCTCCACGAATGACAGAGTTCTCTCCGCGGGGGACTCTCTTGCGGCACAGGATGACATGTGGAGTGGGTCACTAGTGCTGTGCCTACCACACGCACTCTGATCCAGGTTCACTGAGCTCTGGTAGAGGCTGCTCACCGCCAGCGGAGAGGCGTTGCGGAGGTGGGTCCTGTCAGGCTGGGCGCTGCTCCCTGCCTGCATCTTGGAGCCTGTAGAAGTCCGACTGTTCCAGGAGAATGAGGAGCAACAGAGCTGGGATAGGTCGGTGCTGCTGCCTGTTCCTGAGCTCGGCTGTCTGTCCCAGGCGTCTAGAGCACGGGAGGAGAGCAGACGGATGTGAGGAATCAAGTCGTCAAGTCGAGTTTATTGTCACGTGGACAATTACGGTGAGGTACAGGTACAGTGAAAGACTTGCTTGCAGCAGCATCACGGACACGTAGGTACAGACCACACACAGACCATAAATTATACATAAATCATACAAGACAGTGAAGAGAAAGGCTGTGCTAAGCAAGACATTTGCGCAAAAAAACACATTCAAAGACAAGTCCGTGGCAGTGCAAGAAGTGGCGCGTAGTGTTCCGTTGCTGAGGTAGGGTTAGGGTTGTGCAGGTCGGCCTGATGGTTGTTGGAAAGTAGTTCCTGAACCTGCAAGATCAACAACAACATAAACATAACGACACTAGTGCGAGACTGAGAGAGCGAAACAAAAAATATAGTCTGAGGTAGTGTTAAGGTTTATCAGGCCAATTCAAGAACCTGATGGCAGTGGGGAAGGAATTGTTGTTGAACCTCGAGGTGTGGGTCTTCAGGCTCCTGTACCTCCAGCCTGATGGTAACAGCAAGAAGAGGTCATGACCCAGATGGTGGGGTCCTTGATGGTGGATTCCATCTTCCTGAGGCAGCGCCTCCTGTAGATGCTGTCAGTGGTGGGGAGGGCTGTGTCCATGATGGACCGGGCTGTGTCCACTACTCTCTGCAGCCTCTTGTGTTCCTATGCATTGGAATTGCCGTACCAGGCCATGATGCATCCAGTGAGGCTGCTTTCTACAGTGCCTCTGTACTATTTTGCGGCATGCCAAACCTTCTTAAGCTTCTAAGAAAGAAGAAGGGGACAATGCTTTTCAACCCCTTGCTTCCACTGCACCATTCAACAAAATGATGGTTGCGCTCCTTCAGCGTCACTTCCCTGCCCTATCCACTCAGCCAGTTCCACCACGGGTACAGCTCTCCCCAACATCGAGGACGTCTACAAGAGGCGATGTCTCAGGAAGGCGACATCCATCATCAGGGACCCCCACCATCCGGGCCACGCCCTCTTCTCGATGCTGCCATCAGGCAGGAGGTACAGGACCCTGAAGGCCCACACCTCAAGGTTCAACAACAGCTTCTTCCCCACCTCCGTCAGGTTCTTGAACCCACTTGAAAAACCCTAACGCTGCCTTGGACTGTATATTTTTTCTCCCTCTCACAATCTTACACTAATGTCATTTGTTTATTTCGTTGTTAGTTTTGCATATGAGCATGTTATGTGTAATTTATGTTAATTTAAGTTTCTATTAACTTATATTTGTCCTTATCTTGTAATGTACTGTATTGCTGCTGCAAAAAGCTAACGTTCTTGGTATTTATACCCTGCATATGTATGTCTGTGACAACAATAAACTTGAGCAAACTTGATATCTTTTGATCCCTTTACTCTCCAGGAATCCATCAGTCTCATTTCTGAACGATTGAGTATCCATGGCCCTCTAGGGTAGAGAATTCTGAAGATTCACAGCCTCTGAATGAAGACATTTCTCCCAATTTCAGTCTGAAATGGCCTATTCCTTGGTTTAAACTGTGTCCCTGGATTCTGGACTCAGATGCACCATAGAAAGCATCCTATCTGGATGTATCACGGGTTGGTACGGCAACTTGCCCAGGACCACAAGAAACTGCAGAGAGTTGTGGACACAGCTCAGCACATGATGGGAACCGGCCTCCCCTCCTTGGACTCTGTCTACACTTCTTGCTGCCTCGGTAAAGCAGCCAACATAATCAAAGACCCCTCCCACCCCAGACATTCCCTCTTCTCTCCCCTCCCATTGGGCAGAAGATACAAAAGCCTGAAAGCACGTTCCACCAGGCTCAAAGACAACTTCTATCCCACTGTTATAAGATTATTGAACGGTCCCCTAGTACAATAAGATGGACTCTTGACTTCACAATCTACCTCATCGTGGCCCTTGCACCTTATTGTCTACCTGCACTGCACTTTCTCTGTAACTGTAACACTTTATTCTGTATTCTGTAATTGCTTGGTGTACTGATGTGATGAAATGATCTGTATGGATGGCATGCAAAACAAAGTTTTTCACCGCACCTCGGTACATGTGACAATAATAAACCAATGTACCAATTTACCAAGGGAAACACCCTTCTTGCATCCAGTGTGCTGAACCCAATAAGGACATTGCAAGTTTCAATGAGGTACAAGTCAAGAGCATGAGAAAGGAATCAGCCAGGTCTTCTAATGGAACAATCACATCAGTGGGTTTGCACTTGTGTGGCACCATTCATAACCTCAGGAGTCCTCCGTTCTCGGCTCATAGCCAATGAAATGTGTTCACTGTTATAATGCAAGCAAACGCAGCAGCAAACCTGCACACACCAAAATCCCACAAAGAGCAAAGTGTCTCTGACCCCAGACCAAGAACTTGCAGATGCTGGAAATCTGGGAAAAGAAACAGAAAATGCCGAAAACACTCAGCAGGTCAGGCAGCATCTGTGGGGAGAAAGAACGTTTCAGATCAACGGCCCTTCATCAAATGGAGTGCATCTTAGGTTGAAGAGAAAGGGGCAAGAGGCAGGGAGGTCAAAAGTAACTGGCTCTGGAGAAAACAGGAGAGACTGGGTGATATGGTTGGTGGTGGTAGCGGCTGGGAGAGGGTGGGGAAGGCTGATCAACAACAGGAGGCTTCTCAGTGAAGGGTGCAAATCACAGGAGACAAAGAAGGTACAAAGTGAGGAGAGAGAGCAACACTGAAATGTGAAATGCACGGTTAGAATGGCCGATTATCTGCAGTAGTTGAACTCAGTGTTGGGTCCGGAAGGCTGCGGTGTGCTGTTCCTTGTGCTTTGCTGGAGCAGAGGAAGGGGGGCAAAGTCAGACAGGTAAGTGTGACAGTGAGGTAGAGAATTAAAGAGACAGTCAGCTGGAAGCTCAAGGCCACCCTTGCAAACTGAACGGAAGTGTTTCCTGAAGCAGTCATCAGTATACTTTTGTACTACTTGTCCCAAGCACTTGCCATGGGAGCGAGTCCCACATTCTCACTGCCCGTCTTCTGAATTGCCTATTGGATTTCTGGGCGGCAGGTTTATCACAGATCTATGGTCCATTGTGTCTACTTTTGTTTATTTTGTGGTGTACCTTATGTCAAAGACAAGGTCGATTTTATTCTCATCTGCACAAGTGCAATGAAAATCCTGCAGCAGCATCACAGGCACACAGCATCAGATAAGCAGCATTCACAAGAAAACATAAATTAAACATAAATTATACACAATTTTTACAAGAAAGAACACAATTAGAATGAAAAAATAAAGTCCATTTTAGTGCAAAGTGACCAAAGTGGTCATAGTGTGGTAGTGATTAGGGTTGTGCTGGTTGAACATAGAACATAGAACAGTACCGCACAATACAGGCCCTTCGGCCCACAATGTAGTGCCAACCTTTAAACCTCGCCTAGAACTATCTAACCCCTTCCTCCCACATATCCCCCTATTTTAAATTCCTCCAATTGCTTATCTAGTAATCTCTTGAATCTGACCAATGTACCTGCCTCCACCACCACCCCAGGCAGCGCATTCCATGCCCCAACCACTCTCTGGGTAAAAAACCTTCCTCTGATATCTCCCTTGAACTTTCCACCCATTACTTTAAAGCCATGCCCTTAAGAACCAAATGGTTGAAGGGAAGTCGCTGTTCCTGAACCTGGTGGTGTGGGACTTCAGGCTTCAGTACCTCCTGCCCGACGGGAGCTGTGAAAAGACAGCATGGGATTTAAGTCAATGTTTGTCATCTTTGTAATGTACTGTGCTGTGCAGCAAATAGCTAATTTTCATGCCATTTATACCCTGGGTATGTGTGCCTTTGAACGTAAACTTGAACTTGAACTTGAGCGATCAATGCATTTATTAAGATTAATCTGGATCCCAGTCCTCGGTCCATAACCCTGTGAGTTACAGCTCTTTAGAAGCAAACTTCTAGCACCATTCCACCAACCGTTCCTGCAGTGAGTTCGCTTTGGGTGCACGTCTGTTTCCTCAGCCTCCCTCTAATCCAAGTAAAAAGTTATCAGACATCAATCTGTACAAAGGCCCCACTAGAAAGAGCGCAACAGTCAACTTTCTGTTGGGAAACGAGGCAGGGCAAGCGACAGAAGTGTCAGTGGGGGAGCACTTTGGCACCAGTGACCATAATTCTATTGGTTTTAAAATAGTTATGGAAAATGATAGGACCGGTCCACAAGTTAACATCCTAAATTGGGGTAAGGCAAGTTTTGACAGTCTTTTCCTCAGGGTACGGGAGTCCAAAACCAGGGTGTATAGATTTAGGGTGAGAAGGGTAAGATTTAAAAGGGACCTGAGGGGCAACTTCTTCACGCAGAGGGTGGTGGGTACATGGAACGAGCTGCCAGAGGAAGTGGTTGAGGCGGGTACAATAACAATGTTTAAAAGACATTTAAACAGGTGCAAGGATAAGAAAGTTTTAGAGGGTCATGGGCCAAACGCGGGCGAATGAGAATAGCTCGGATAGATATCTTGGTCAGCATGGATGAGTTGGGCTGAAGGGCTTGTTTCCGTGCTGTATAACTCTGTGATTCTATGACAGAGCTTAGCATTTCTCTGAAAGACAAACATTGGTCACAAGACAACTAAGCAATGAGCGATGAGTCAAACAATAACATTACCTGTCTCGTTGTTGTCTCTGTCAAGGCTGAACCCACAACCCTGGCTGCTCACATTCAAGGCCTGTCCACTGTCATGTGATGTAGTGTTTTCCATTCTTGATTGAAGGGGGCTGAAGCTTTCCCCCAGGACATCCACCTCTTCCATCCCTGGATCCCCCAGTTCTGCATCACTCCAGAACTCCTCAGAGCTAGCGTGCCCTCTGTGTGCACCTGACACCTCAGCTGGGTTCTGCTCACTGGTTCCAGGTGGGGTCTTCCTGTGGCCAGCGCACAGCTTTACCTCATCTTCTCCTGATGATACTTCGCTTGGAGGGGATGATTTTGGCTGAGGTTTTGAGCTGGGTTTAAACTGCAAGCGACAATACCATCTGGCTGGGTGCTTGGAATGTGCTGAGAGATAGAAATAATAACACAGGTAAGAGTGTGAAGTGCAGCAATTCGAATGTACAGCAACATCAGAAGCTGCATAGTGGACTCAGCCCAATACATTACGGGCACATCCCTCCCCACCATCGGTAGTATCGACAGGAGGCGCTGCCTCAAGAAGGCAACATCCATCATCAAAGATCCCCACCATCCAGGCCATGCCATCTTCTCACAGCTCCCATCGGGCAGGAGGTACAGAAGCCTGAAGTCCCACACCACCAGGTTCAGGAACAGCTACTTCCCTTCAACCATTCAGTTCTTGAACCAACCTGCACAACCCTAACCCTACCTCAGTATAGCAACACTCTGATCACTTCACACTACAATGGACTTTTTTTTGTTCTAATTGTGTTCTTTCTTGTATAATTTTGTATAATTTCTGTTTAATTTATGTTTTTCTTGTGAATGTTGTGCATCCGATGTTATGTGCCTGTGATGCTGCTGCAAGTAAGGTTTTCATTGCACCTGTGCACACATGGACTTGTGCAGATGACAATGAACTTGACTTGACTTGAAGTGAAGAATGAGCGACAGCAAAGACCAACAGGTACTGTCCTAAAGACTCTGCAACAACAAAGGGACCTGAGAGTATGTGTATAAATCAGAATCTTGTTCTTTGTCCTGGAGGCTGCGGGTTTGGGAGGTGCTGTTGGAGTAGCCTGGGTGGGTAACTTCAGTGCCTTCTGTAGATGGTAAACACCACAGCCACTGTGCGCCGGTGGTGGAGGGAAAGAATGTTTAGGGCAATGGATGGAGTTCTGGTCAACTGGGTCGCTTCGCCCTGTCTGTTAGCCAGTGAGCCTCTCCACTTCTCTTAATGTTCTCCAGCAACAGTTGGTGTTTACAACACTCTAGTGCTGCTGTGTTCTTCGCAGTACCTTATCAGACAAGCCTCTGACAACAACGCCAAGAAGTCATTGGCACGAGTGCCTGCTGAAAGTTCAGTCTAAATTTCGAGGAGAGTGCTCAAGGAGGAGAGATGGCAAATGGACAAGTGTTCAAACTTCGAAAACTATCACCTTTGGGAAGCTTCCAGGCAGTCTGTTGCAGGAACTCCACACAAGATGTGATCTCAGGGAATCAAGGCCAGAGTTACTCGCATCATTAAGCTCAGAGCAGAACTCCACACAAGATGTGATCTCAGGGAATCAAGGCCAGAGTTACTCGCATCATTAAGCTCAGAGCTGTCATTTTACTGAAGCACAGCCAATCAGTATTTACTAATTCTTGATAAGTGACAACGATAGCTGCTTCTACATCCCAACGTGGCAAGCCCATTGCAGTCAAAGACCCTTACTCCGCTGGGGATTACCCATTAGCTCAAGAAATCAAACATGATGTCAAAGTGAGGGGAGGGGAGAGAGAGAGACAGAGCAAGGGTGAAAGAGAGAAAGTGAGAGAGTGTGTGAAAGGGGGAAAGAGAGAAAGGGATCAAATCTTCCAAGCTCCTGGTGCCAATTTTTCTGTGACTTCATTGGTCCCTCCTTGGAGAACACATTCAATACAGTCAAAGGAATCTGGAGCTTCTGGGTTTTAAGATTTAACAGAGTTGTTGACTTGCTAGTCAAGTGATCAAGGGCACGTGCAGAGAGCCAGCAGAGAGAGGGGTTTTTCATAGAATCATAGGGCCACACAGCACAGAAACAGGCCCTTTGAGCCACTGAGTCTGCACTGACCATCACCCACCCATTTACACCCATTCGACTTCATTCTCCCCACATTCCCATCAACTGCCCCCAGATTCTACCCCTCACCCACACACTGGGGACAATTTACAGAAGCCAATTAACCTACCAACCCGCATGCCTTTGGGACGTAGGTGGAATCCAGAGGAAACCCAGGCAGTCACAGGGAGAACATGCAAACTCCACACAGACAGCGCCAGAAGTCAGGATTGAACCCGCGTCACTGGAGCTGTGAGGCAGTAGCTCTTACTAGCTGCACATCTGTGCTGCCACAGTTATACATCCTCACTCTCCTCCCTCTCCCCCTCTCCCTCTCTCCTCCTCTCCCTCTCCCTCTCCTCTCTCTCCCTCTCCCTCCCCCTCCCCTCTCCCTCTCTTCTCCTCCCCTCCTTCTCCTCTCTTTCTCTCTCTCTCCCTCTCCCTCTCCCTCTCTCTCTCCCCTCTCCCTCTCCTCTCTCTCCATCTCTCTCCTTTCTCTCCTCTCTCCCTCTCCCTCTCTCTCTCCCTCTGTCTCCATCTCTCTCCGTCTCCTCTCTCTCCATCTCTCTCCTTTCTCTCTCTCTCCCTCTCCCTCTCTCTCTCCCTCTGTCTCCATCTCTCTCCCTCTCTCTCTCCCTCTGTCTCCATCTCTCTCCCTCTCTCTCTCCCTCTCCCACTCCTTCCCTGCCCCAACGATCATGCCCCAATAATGCCTGGCATATAGTCTACAACATGTACTGTATGTTTAATTTACCCCTCCAAAAGTAATCAGATCAAAATTCCCACACACTCCCATGGTAGTGACTCAGTGCGCAATACCAATGCATCTTAAATGCTTCCTAGAGCTATTTTCTTTATGATCTGTTCATCTGTCAGTGCCCATTGTTTGCAAATTGGACAGACAGCACTTCTGTAGCCTCCTGGAGCTAACAGAATGATGTATTGCGGCCTTCCCAATGCAAGCAATCACTGTGAGGGAAGGATTTTTCCTCTGCAATATGTTGCCTGTGGCTGGTGCGCCATTGACTGAACACAGGGAAAGTATTGGGGTCACAGCGCGTTTTGTGGAGCTCGCAGAGGTTGGTCGGTGATCTTTGCTGACTTCATTCATCTTTTGTGTCATTAATATCAATGGTGTGCGACATTTCTTCACCTCCAATCAGAAACGGCCTTTGATTCCAAGGGCTGGGGGTGGGATGTGAGGGAGGGGGGGCCATATCGGCATGCTAGGCTGCTTTCTTGTCAGGGGCAAAATCACAATGAAGGACTTTTCGGGAAGCAGTGCAAGAGTGCGGGGTGAAGGTCGTCTCCAAGACACACTGACCAGATGTTTGGAACCAAAGAAGGGTGCACTCTGAAGGAAAAAAATCCCAGCACAAATCCAACAGATAATGAGGGACTTTAGCTCATGATCCAGAGGCTTGGAGTAATAATCCAGGGATACAAGTTCATAGCTGGTGGGGAAATTAAATTCAGTTAATGAAATTAAATAAGATTAACCTAGAATGAAACGTTGCTATCAACTCTCATAAAATCGCCTGACTGTTTGTTTGATTAATGTCCTTCAGGGAAGGAAGTTCAGCACCACACTCCAGCCTAGGACTCCAGGTACATTGTAACGTGATTGACTCTTGATTGCCCTCTGAAACACCCAAGTACAACGGAGACACCAGAGACGGCAGACGCTGGGATCTGGAGCAACACACAATCTGCTGGAGGAACTCAGTGGGTCGAACAGCATCTGTTGGGGGGAAAGGAACTGTCAACTGATGCAGGGTTTCGAACCGAAACATCGACAATTCCTTTCCTCTCACAGATGCTGCTCAACCCGCTGAGTTCCTCCAGCAGATTGTTTGCTGAAACAGCCTAATAAACCACTTCACCGTCCTGATGAGTTCAGCAGCATTATCAAGAAGACGTCTCACCACCACTTTCTCGAGGGTTGCCTGGACAACTAAAACCAGCCTTGCCTGCATCCTATGAGTAAGTAAAGTGATGAAACAATGTGGACACAATAGGCCAAACTGCTTCCTTCTATGTAAAATTGGTAACTTGGTTTATTATTGTCACTTGTACTGAGGTACAGTGAAAAACTTGCAGATCATTTCATCGCATCAGTGCATTGAGGTAGTACAAGGGAAAACAATAACAGAATGCAGAATGAAGTGTTACAGTTACAGAGAAAGTGCAGTGCAGGCAGACAATAAGATGCAAGGCCATAATGAGGTAGATTGTGAGGTTAAGAGTCCATTTTATCATACTAGGGAACTGTTCATCTTATAACAGTGAGATAGAAGCTGTCCTTGAGCCTGGTGGTACGTGCTTTCAGGCTTTTGTCTGTGGTGGGTGGGGACTTTGATTATGTCGGCTGCTTTACCGAGGCAGCGAGAAGAGTAGACAGAGTCCATGGAGGGGAGGCTGGTTTCCGTAATGTGCTGGGCTGTGTCCACAACTCTCTGCAGTTTCTTGCAGTCCTGGGCAGAGCAGTTGTCATACCAAGCCATGATGCATCCAGATGGGATGCTTTCTACGGTGCACTGGTGAGTGGCAAAGGGGACATGCCAAATTTCTTTAGCCTCCTGAGGAAGTAGAGGTGCTGGTGAGCTTTCTTGACCATGGTGTCTACATGGTTGGACCAGGACAGGCTATTGGTGATGTTCACCCCTAGGAACTTGAAGCTCTCAACCCTCTTGACCTCAGCACCATTGATGTAAACAGTAGTGTGTGCACCACCCGCCCCCCCCCCCCGAAGTCAATGACCAACAAGTCAATGTTGTCAGATTCTACGACTTCAGCAGAGGTCGATGTTGCAAGTTAACACCTGCTGGTGCTGTGACTGTGCTTTGCTCTTGCAAGGGTTAATTCTGATTCATCCGGCAAGTCAGAAAGTCACAGTGTATTCCATAACACTGCAGGCTCTCCAGCAATCTTTTCCCTCTTCCTCCTTGTCACCTCCAACAGCAGGCCCTGAGATAGACGCCAGAGTGTCACTGCTGGAAGAGGGCCCTGTGCAGTCCCCTCTTCACCTTTCCAATGCCCCCCCTCCTGCCACCTCAGACCTTGAGCCTTTCAGTAAATAAACAGAGAGGTCAAAACTGAACCAGGCCTTTTACCAAGGAATCGGCAGATCCTCGGAGGACAATCCCTGATTGTCAGCCCCATGCACCACATGACCAGAGTCGCTCCGAGGAATAAACGGATGGCTCGGGATGTAGGTTTACATGGTGATCCCTGTACAATTCCCAGCCACGTCCCATCTGTTCTGCAGAAAGGACTTGAATGGCATGTGTCAAGAGAGTCATAGCTGTGTAAATGGCCCAAAGAAATTAACTAGCCCTTTTCTTTGGCTACAGATATACATACACCAGCCACCATATGGTGAGCAACTGTGGTGACGTTCACAGAATTTCAGGCACCATCTCTGATGAAGGGCCCCTCATAAATGCCTGTGTGTTCGACTAAAACAAGCTTCACCAATGAAGCCATTCAGCTCGACAAGTATTTGGCTAACACGTTGTTTGAACAAGATTCCTATTGTACAGGAGCAGTTTACCAGTTTATTAAACAGGATTTGCCTTATTGTCCTTGCTTAAATGACTGGGTCATGGAATCACACAGTACAGTCGGAGACCAATCTGCCCATTGTGCCTGTGCTAGCTGTGGAAAGTCCTACCGAACAGTCTCACTCCTCTGGAGACACCAGAGACTGCAGATGCTGGAACCTGGAGCAACAAACAATCTGCTGGAGGAACTCCCGCAGTCCATTTGGCCTAATGCAGGGTTGCCAACCAAAATGTCGACATTGATGCAATCACGAAGAAGGCACACCAGCAGCTCTACTTCGTTAGGAGTTTGAGGAGATTTGGTACGTCACCAAAGACTCTTGCAAATTTCTACAGATGTACGGCGGAGAGCATTCTGACTGGTTGCAACACCGCCTCGTATGGAGGCTCCAATGCGCAGGATCGTAAGAAGCTGCAGAAGGTTGTAGACTCAGCCAGCTCCATCATGGGCACAACTCTGCTTTATAAGGCATCGGTCAGACCACATTTGGAGTATTGTGAGCAGTTTTGGGCCCCATGTCTAAGGAAGGATGTGCTGGCATTGGAGAGGGTCCAGAGAAGGTTTACGAGAATGACCCCGTGGTTGAAAGGGTTAATGTATGAGGAGTATTTGAGGGATCTGGGCCTGTACTCTCTGGAGTTTAGAAGGATGGGGGGGGGGGGGGGGGGCAGGGTGGTGGGGTCTCACTGAAACCTACCGAATATTGAAAGGCCTGGATAGAGTGGACGCGGAGAGGATGTTTCCAGCAGTGGGAGAGTCCAGGACCAGAGGGCACAGCCTCAGAATAAAAGGATGTCCCGTTAGAACAGAGATGAGGAGGAATTTCTTTAGCCAGAGGGCAGTGAATCTGTGGAACTTATTGCCACAGACAGCTGTGGAGACCAAGTTATTGGGTGTACTTAAAGCAGAGGTTGATAGGTTCTTGATTAGTGAGGGCGTCAAAGGTTACAGGGAGAAGGCAGGAGAATAGGGTCAAGAGGGAAAAATAAATAAGCCATAATCAGATGGCAGAGCAGACTCGATGGGCCAAATGGCCTAATTCTGCTTCACGTCTTATGGTCTCCCCACCATCGAGGACATCTTCAAGAGGCGGTGCCTCAAGAAGGTGGCATCCATCACTAAGGACCCTCACCGCCCAGGACATGCCCTCTTCTCATTACCACCATCAGGGAGGAGGTACAGGAGCCTGAAGACCCACACTCAACATTTCAGGAACAGCTTCTTCCCCTCCGCCATCAGATTTCTGAACGGTCCATGAACCCATGAACACTACCTCGTTATTCCTCTTTTTGTACTATTTATTTATTTTTGTAACTTATAGCAATTTTTATGTCTTGCAGTGTACGGCTGCCACAAAACAACAAACTTCACATCATACGTCGGTGATAATAAACCTGATTCTGATTCCAGAATCCCTTTCTCCCTACAGACGCTGCTCAAGCTGCCGAGTTCCTCCAGCAGGTTATTTGTTTGCTCCAGGATCACTCTTCTTTTCCCAGGGCACTGCGGATTCTTCCCCTCCAAGTCCTTTTCCAATTCCCTTTTGGAAGTTCCTGTTGAACCTGCCTCTACCACCCTTCCAGGTATAGAACAAAATTGTCATGTTCCTCCACGAATTCTTCGTCAATTAATCTTAATCTGAGTCCCCGTTATCAATGCTTCAATGCTGATGATACCATAAGCTCCCCAACTCCTTCCCTCGACCTCGTCACCTCTCTCATCTCCATCCTTCCCTCCCCAGCTTGGGTGGTTGGAACTGATAGGACAGAGATGGAGTAAACAATGGGCCGAATGTCATCCTTCTATGATTCTGTGATCTCCTTACTTGGCTCAGTATCAAACTTTGGGAGGATGAGAGGAGACATGATAGAGGTGTACAAAACATTAAGAGGAATAGATAGAGTGGACAGCCAGCACCTCTTTCCCAGGGCACCAAAGCTCAATACAAGAGGGCATGGCTTTAAAGTATTGGGTGGGAAGTTCGAGGGAGATATCAGAGGAAGGTTTTTTACCCAGAGAGTGGTTGGGGCGGTGGTGGAGGCAGGTACATTGGTCAAATTCAAGAGATTACTAGATAAGTATATGGAGGAATTTAAAATAGAGGGATATGTGGGAGGAAGGGGTTAGATAGTCTTAGGCGAGGTTTAAAGGTCGGCACAACATTGTGGGCTGAAGGGCCTGTATTGTGCTGTACTGTTCTATGTTCTATGACATTCCTCAGAGCTAACTGGAGACGTTTCCCTGCATTAAGTGCGCGATTTACAAGGATTTTGCTAGGACTCGAGGGCCTGAGTAATAAGGAGAGGTTGAGCAGGTTGGGACTTTATTCAATGGAGCATAGGAGAATGGAGCATAGGAGAATGAGAAGTGATCTTACAGAGGTGTATAATATCATGAGGGGCATAGACAGGGTGAATGCACACAGTCTTTTTCCCAGCTCTGGGGAATCAAGAACCAGAGGGCATAGGTTTAAGGTGAGAGGGGAGAGATTTAATAGGAACCTGAGGGGTAACTTTTTCATCCATCGGGTGGTCCATTTCAGTGGTTGAGGCAGGTACATTAACAACATTTAAAAGGCACTTGGACAGGTACATGGTTGAGAGGAATATGGGCCAAATGCAGGCAAATGGGACTAGCTTAGATGGGAATCTTGGTCAGCATGAATGAGTTAGGCTGAAGGGCCTTTTTCCGTGCTGTATGACTCTGTGACTCTATAACCCTTATGTCATTCCAAGATGCTTTCCTCCAGCTCGTGGCGATCTCCTGTGTCACAGACTATGTGCTTGACGTTTCGTCAACTATGTTTGCATTGACGACATTTTCAGAAATGAGTAGCAATATACATTGCTGCTAAGCCTGGGATTACCTGCAGACTTCCAGATTTCTCTGGTGGAAGTGCATGACTCTGGGTCCATGGCTCCAGGGTAGAGAGTCCGGGGCCTCCTGGTGAAATTCCATGGCAACTGTAGACTGCCAGATGAAGTATTCATGTGGGCAACGAATCTGGGACAAGGCAGTGATGGCCCATCTGGATCTGACTGTAGGTGAGACTGACAGAGAAATGTCATCAGAAAGCCTTTAATATTAACTCCAAAGACAGCACCCAAAATAACCACACCATTCTACAAGTAACCCAGCTGACCTTTGGGTGGACATTGAGTCATAGATTCATACAGCACAGAAACAGACCCTTCAGCCCAAAATGTCTGAGGATCCACACTCAACATTTCAGGAACAGCTTCTTCCCCTCCGCCATCAGATTTCTGAACGGTCCCTGAACCCATGAACACTACCTCGTTATTCCTCTTTTGTACTATTTATTTATTTTTGTAATTTATCGTAATTTTTATGTCGTGCACTGTACTGCTGCCACAGAACAACAAACTTCACGACATATGTCAGTGATAATAAACCTGATTCTGATTCTGATTCTGAAATATGCATTTACACTAATCTAATTTACACTGATCTGGTTTGTCCTGATCCAACCATGTAGACACCATGACCAAGAAAGCTCACCAGCACCTCTACTTCCTCAGGAGGCCAAGAAAAATCATCATGTCCCCGCTGATCCTCACCGATTTTTATAGATGTACCATAGAAAGCATCCTATCCAGATGCATCATGGCTTGGTATGGTTACTGCTCTGCCCAGGACCGCAAGAAACTGCAGAGAGTTGTGGACACAGCCCAGTGCATCACAGAAACCAGCCTCCCCTCCATGGACTCTTGTCTACACTTCCTGCTGCCTCAGGAACACAGCCAACATAATCAATGACCTCACTCATCCCAGACATTCTCTCTTCTCCCCCCTCCCACTGGGCAGAAGATACAAAAGCCTGAAAGCACGTACCACCAGGCTCAAATTCAGCTTCTACCTTGCTGTTCTAAGACTACTGAACAGTCCCCTAGTACAGTAAGATGGACTTCTGACCTCACAATCTATCTCGTCATGGGCTTGCACCTTATTGTCTGCCTGCACTGCATTTTCTCTGTAACTGTAACACTTTATTCTGCATTCTGTTATTGTTTTTCCCTTGTACCACCTCAATGTACTGACGTGATGAAATGATCTGTACAGATGACATTCAAAACAAAGTTTTTCACTGTACCTCAGTACATGTGACAATAATAAACCAGTTACTAATTAGCCCAGACACAGGTTGGAGGAACAACACCTCATATTCCGCCTTGGGAATTTCCAACCTGACGGCCTCAACGTTGATTTCTCGAACTTCCGGTAGCCCCTCCCCTTCTTTTTCTTCCCCCCACCCCCCCCCCCCCACCCACCTACCTTCCCCCTCTCACCTGGACTCACCTATCCCCTGCCTGCGTGTGCTCCTCCCCCTCCCCCCACCTTCCTATTCTGCCTTCTTCCCTCTTCCTTTCCAGTGCTGATGAAGGGTCTCGACCCGAAACATCAACCGTTTATTTCCCTCCATGGATGCTGCCTGACCTGCTGAGTTGCTCCAGCACTTTGCTGTATATTGCTCCAGATTTCCAGCATCTGCAGAATTTCTTGTGTTACCAATTAGTGTGATTTCAGATATCAATCAAGGGTTAACTATTGGTCAGGACAGTGAGCAGAGCTCCCTGCTCTTTAAAACAAAACCATGGGATCTTTACGCTCATTGTTGCTACAGAGACGGAAAGCTTGGAACGAGCAGCACTAAGGCTTAAAGAAATGGACAGGAAGGCAGTAGAACTCAGGAGAGTGAGTTTGTGGAATGTCTGAGGGACATTTTTCTGGAGCAACTTGTTGAAGGGGATCGGGTGCTGTGTAATGAACCGGAGGTGATTAGGGAACTAAAGGTAAAGGAACCACTGGGAACCAGTGATCACAATATGATTGAGTTCAGTTTCAAGTTTGAGAAGGAGAAGCTGATAACTGGTGTATCGATATTTCAGTGGAACAAAGGAAATTACAATGGTATGAGAGAGGAGTTGGCCCTAATTGATTGGAAGAGTAAGCTTGCTGGAGGGACGGCGGAGGAGAAATGGAAGGAATTTCTACAGGAAATAAGGAAAATGCAGGATAGATATATTCCAAGAAAAAAAGGTTTTTAATGGAAAAAAGGCACAAATGTGGATAACGAGAGAGGTGAAGGCTAAAATAAAAACAAAAGGGGAGGTGTACAAAAAAGCAAAAATTAGTGGGAAAACAGAAGACTGGGAAGCTTTTAAAAACCTGCAGAGAGAAACTAAGAAGGTCATTAGGAAAGAAAAGATGAATTATGAAAGGAAGTTGGCAGATAACATTCGAAAGGATACTAAGAGTTTTTTTAAATACATAAGGAGTAAAAGAGAGACACGGGTTGATATAGGACCAATTGATAACGGTGCAGGAGATATTATAATGGACGATAGAGAGATGGCAGAGGAATTGAATGAATATTTTGCATCGGTCTTCACCGTGGAGGACATCAGCAATGTGCCGGTTAGTCAGGAGTCTCACGAAATGGAACTGAGTTCAGTTAAGATTACTAGGGAGAAGGTGCTAGGAAAACTAAATGGACTAAGGACTGATAAGTCTCCCGGACCAGATGAGGTGCATCCCCGGGTTCTGAAGGAGGTGGCTTTAGAGATAGCGGAGGCATTGGTGATAATTTTCCAGGAATCAATAGATTCTGGCATGGTTCCGGAGGACTGGAGGGTTGCAAATGTAGTTCCGTTGTATAAGAAAGGTGGGAGGCAGCATAAAGGAAATTACAGACCTATTAGTCTGACGTCAGTGGTGGGAAAATTATTGGAATCTATCCTCAAGGATGGGGTTACGGAATACCTAGAGGCGCAAGGCAAGATAGGTCCTAGCCAACATGGTTTTGTGAAGGGAAGATCCTGCCTGACCAACCTATTGGAGTTTTTTGAAGAAATCACAGGTAGGGTGGATAAGGGAGAGGCGGTAGATGTTGTGTATTTAGACTTTCAAAAGGCCTTTGATAAGGTGCCTCACAAGAGACTGATTAATAAGATGAGAGGTCATGGAATTACGGGTAGGATAACAGAATGGGTGGAGCATTGGCTGGTTGGCAGGAAGCAAAGAGTGGAAATAAAAGGATCTCATTCTGGTTGGTTACCGGTTACTAGTGGTGTGCCGCAGGGGTCGGTGTTGGGACCGCTCCTTCTTACCTTGTACATTAACGATTTGGATAATGGAATAAATGGTTTCGTGGCTAAGTTTGCGGATGACACCAAGATAGGTGGAGGAGTAGGGAGTATTGAGGAGACAGGAAGGTTGCAGAGGGACCTAGACAGTTTAGGAGAATGGGCAAGGAAATGGCAGGTGAGATTCAATGTTGAGAAATGTGCAGTTGTACACTTTGGAAGCAGAAATAAGCAGGCAGATTATTATCTAGAAGGAGAGAAGATTCAAAGTACAGAAGTACAAAAGGACTTGGGGATACTCATGCAGGATACCTTAAAGATTAACCACCAGGTCGGATTGGTGGTAAAGAAAGCGAATGCTATGTTGGCATTCATTTTGAGAGGTATAGTGTATAAAAGTAAGGAAGTGTTGATGAGGCTCTACGGGGCACTAGTGAGGCCTCATTTGGAATATTGTGCGCAGTTTTGGGCCCCACATCTTAGGAAGGATGTGCTGATGTTGGAGAGGGTTCAGAGGAGATTTACGAGGATGATTCCAGGAATGAAAGGGCTTACGTATGATGAGCGTTTGTCGGCTCTTGGACTGTACTCACTGGAGTACAGGAGAATGAGAGGGGACCTCATAGCGACATTTAAAATGTTGATAGGAAAGGACAGAGTAGATGTGGCTAGACTGTTTCCCTTGGTGCATGAGTCCAGGACCAGAGGGCACAATCTTAGAATTAGAGGGTACAGTTTCAAAACAGAGATGAGGAGAAATTTCTTTAGCCAGAGGGTGATGAATTTGTAGAACTCCTTGCCACGTACAGCAGTGGAGGCCAGATCAGTGGGGGCGTTCAAGGAGGAGATAGATAGATATCTAAATAGTCAGGATATCAAGGGATATGGGGATAAGGCCGGAAATTGGGATTAGAATAGGTGTTTTCTCCCCCATTTCTCATTTCTTTTTTCCCTTTTCCTTGGAGCAGACTTGATGGGCCGAATGGCCTGCTTCTGCTCCCTTGTCTTGTGATCTTGTGAGTTTGTACGTTCTCCCGTGTCTGCGTGGGTTTCCTCCGGGTGCTCCGGTTTCCTCCCACATTCCAAAGACGTACGGGTAGGTTAATTTGGGTTTTAAAATGGGCCGGGTGGACTCGTTGAGCCGGAAGGGCCTGTTACCACACTGTAAATAAAATTTTTAAAAAGTTTAATTTAAATTTAAAATTTACCAGAAAGACTTTAGCGGTTCAAGGAGGCAGCTCATCCCTACCTTCAATTAAGAATGGGCAATGAACACTGGCATTACCAGTAAAGCTCCATGTATTGATTGAGATTGGTATTGGTTTATTATTGTCACATGTACCGAGATACAGTGAAAAACTTGTCTTACATACCGTCCATACAGTTCAATTCATTACACAGTGCATTGAGGTAGTACAGGGTAAAAACAATAACAGAATGCAAAATAAAGTGTTACAGTTACAGAGAAAGTGCAGTGCAGGCAGACAATAAGGTGCAAGGTCACAACAAGGTAGATTGTGAGACCAAGAGTCCATTTTATCATACTAGGGAACTGTTCAATAGTCTTATAACAGCGGGATAGAAGCTGTCCTTGAGCCTGGTGGTACGTGCTTTCAGGCTTTTGTATCATCTGCCAAATGGAAGATGGGAGAAGAGAGAATGTCTGGGCTGGGTGGGGTCTTTGATTATATTGGCTGCTTTACCGAGGCAGCGAAAAGTGTAGACGGAGTCCATGGAGGGGAGGCTGGTTTCCGTGATGTGCTGGGCTGTGTCCACAACTCTCTGCAGTTTCTTGCTGTCACGGACAAAGCGGTTGCCATACCAAGCTGTGATGCATCTGGATAGGATGTTTTCTGTGGTGCATTGATAAAAACTGGTGAGGGTCAAAGGGGACATGCCAAATATTTGTTCTGTATTGTGTTTAAATGTGGATTTAAAAAATTCTCTGCTCAGTGAGATTGGGGCATTTCAGACACAATCCAATTTAATACCAATTTCTGTAAAGCCCTGAATGATATCTCACTTGGTATCATCCTCACATGGGCTGGTAGAATCAGGCTCAACTCTAACCTGGTTAAATCCCAAAGAATGACCATAACAACAGATTGGATGTTTAATCATTGAGATCTGTTCCTTCTAATTAGTGCTATCAGGGACCTCAGACAGAGGAGAGTATTGTCAGGGAGCTGGGTCTTTGAGCAGGAAAATCTGATTAGCAGCCTGTGTCAGAAACGGGGCCATAATGCAGCTTAGTATCTGCTCAGTCTGCTGTCCACACATAAACGCTGCTGTATCGCAGGACTCCAAGTTACCTCGGCTAATTAAAGAGTTCTGTTCCTGATGAATAATCCTGGCCCAACAAACAACTCCATTTCAACAAGACAAGATTTCCGTCCTCTCCCACTTCCCATCATTTGTGGATGTCCCAAAATGTTTTGCAGCTAGCCTGTGCACAGCAAGATCCCACAGTGTAATAATATCCAGATAACCTGTTCTGGAAATGAGATGAGTACTGACCAGGGCACTGTGGAGAGCTCTCTTGTTCTTTAAAATCACGCCAGGGAATCTTTTATGTCCACTTGGGAGCCTTGATTTAACATCTCATCCAAAAACTGCACCTCCCCCAACTCTTTGGGACACCCTCTGTATTGAAATGTAAGTTGAAGGTTTTGTCATAGTCATAAAGTCATACAGCACAGAAACAGGTCCTTCGGCCCATCGAGTCTGTACCAACTATCAAACGCCTATTTATACCAATCCCACACTAATCCCATCTCATTCACCCCCACCTCTCCCCGGGAACAACACTCATATTCCCCCTGGGTAGTCTGCAACCCAGTGGCATGAACATTGAGTTCTCCAGTGTCCCCTCTGTCCCTTTCCTCTCTCCTCCTGATCCACCCAGTTCCCCCTACCCCCACCCCAGTCCCCATCACCCTCTCTTTCCCCTCCTCTGCCCACCCCATCTGCCCATCACCCACACACCCCTCCCACTGGGTCCCCTCCCCCCACTATTCCCATGTCCCCTCCCCACCTCCATCCCTTGATTCCATGATCCACCTTCCTCACCTATCAGATTCCATCACCACCAGATCTCCACCTATCACCTCTTCTTCTCCATCTCCCTATCACTCCCCCCCCCACCCAGATCCACCTGTCACCTGACAGTTCTTGCCCCATCCCTTCCCTCCACCTCTTTATACTGGCCATCTCCCCTCTTATCTTACAGTCCAGGTGAAGGGTCTCAACCCAAAACGTTGACTGTCCATTTGCCTCCACAGATGCTGCCTGACCCTCTGAGTTCCTCCAGCATCTTGTTTTTTGCTCCAGATTCCACATCTGCAGTCTCTGGTGTCTCCAAGTAATGGAAGCACCTCACTTTTCTTCAGAATAATGCCATAGGTTTTCTACATCTATCTGAGAAGGCATTCAGGGACTCAGTTCAAGTGACTGGACTCTGATAGTGAAGCACGCCTGTATCACAGATGGAATGATAACCCCAATGGGACTTAAACCCACTGAATCCAAGCTGAAACTGTTATCCATTGAGCTGTGACTGACATTAATAAAAGCATAGAAAATAGGAGCAAGAGTGAGGCCATTCAGCCCTTCGAACTCATTCCCAGCCACTTCACAGAATCTGGTTAAACACTTTCTTTGGTACATTTCATGAAATTAAGCACAGTGGCTCCCCATTCAGTCGGAAGGGTCTCGGATCGTTTAAAGCTGCTCCCAGTCACAACTGTCCCTCAAAATTGTACAATGCCGCCAGGTGCTTTGAAAGAGGTTGACGACTAGAAGGCAAAATCTGTGCGCTGACAGATTGAGGAATTGTGGCATCTTAATAAAACTGTGCTGGAGACAGTAAGAAGTCTTAATCTTAAAGTTAATTGGAAACAATTTCAGTCTAATTAGTGTAAAAAGAATGCACTGCCATAGTACACAAAGATTCCTACTCAATGCTGGCTCAAGGTTTGCTCTGTGACTCTGTGGGACGGGGAACAATGAACCCGGAGTGATCTAATAAGGGATTTGTATTCAGCAGCACAATGCGATTTTGTCTTCACTTCTGTAGATTTTAAATAGACACAAGCACACTTAACCCTTTGAGCAGCCGATACCTCTCCTGCTTTGGAAACAATACGATTTTATTTTTGAGCATTGATTATTGGAATTAATCCCAATGAGTGGTAATCTCTGGAATTCACTCCCTGAGAGAAAGGTGGAAACACTGACAGCGTTTAAGTGTCTTGACGAGCCCCTGAATTGCCAAGGCATAGAAGGCTATGGGCCAAGTGCCGGAATATGTATTAATATGGATCGGTGTCCATTGGTCAGTGTGGACGTGATGGGCCAAATGGTCTGTTTCTGTGCTGTATGGCTCTATGACTCTGTAACTATATGAATGGTTACAAGATTAGAGACTGGTTATTTAAGATAAAATGTGCGTAGACATTTCTTTTCACAGAAGATGATGAATCTCTGGAACTTTCTACTCCAGAGACAGGAGACTAGATCATTGAACATATTCAAGGTGGAGGTAGATACATTTTTGAAAGATCGGGGAATTAGAGCTATGGGGAACTAGCACAGAAGAGAAGTTGAGTCAAGTGAAAATCAGCCATGATGATAGAACATAGAACAGTACAGCACAGGAACGGGCCCTTTGGTCCACAATGTTGTGCCGAACTAATTAAACTACTGATGCCTAATCCCTTCTGCCTGCACGTGGTCCACATCCCTCCATTCTCTGCATATTCATGTGCCTGTCTAAGAACCTCTTAAACACCTCTATCGTATCTGCCTCCACCACCACCCCCGGCAGCACATTCCAGGCACCCACCACTCTCTGTGTAAAAAACTTGCCCCGCACATCTCCTTTGAACTTTCCCCCTCTCACCTTGAATGCGTGCCCTCTGGTATTAGACATTTCCACCCTGGGGAAAGGATACCGACTGTATTGAATGCTGGGGCAGGATTAAGGGGCCGAGTAGCCTACTCCTGCTCATATTTTCTTGTGTTAAGTTTGATTAACGGTAACTTTGATCAGTGAAACGCGTTTGCTTTCCTTGGATGGTCCTTCAAGCAAATGTCGAGTTTATATTTCTGTGTGAACGGTGCAGAATAGTGCACATACTGTTTATGCAGCTCCACTAACATGGTAAAATAATGTGGTTTGGGAGTGCGATCCACTGGTGAGACATCAGATATTGGCTGAGGTGAGGGAACAAAAGCTTGGTCACCAATGTACATGTCAAAGAGTATCTTGAGAAAAGAAGAGGGCAGAGGTATTGAGAGACAAGAAGACAGGTGAGTTTTGCCTATTCTGCATTTCAAAGCATCCATTCTTCTCCAGCCAATCAAACTGAGTGATGACTCTTCCTAGGCAACTTTCCTAGCCAATTAAAACTGTGGTGATTTTTATTGCCTTCCCTTAATATAATGTGTGTTGGGGGTATCACCTTCACAATGGGTTTTTGGCATCAACACCAACGATGAGGCCACTTTGAGAAGGACCTACCACTGGCGCTGTGGAGGATGGATCAAGCCACATTGCCGCACAACGTCCCAGTAAGCTGGGCGTTGCTGGACTACCTGCCCTTTGTGGAAGAGTTCTTCCAAGCAAACACCTTTGAACACAAGTCCATCAGGCAGTGGCCAACGTGGAATGTACTACAGACACTGCAGGACAGGGACATTATGGATACGGTGGGGTGGTTCTCTGAGCAAACTGCCCAAGTCATCTGACAGAATGCTTCGTCGCCAGAACTCACCAACAAGCACTAAGACCTCGCTTGGGTGGCGGTGAAAGGGGCTCTCACAGTCAGATCGTTCCTGTACAGGTGAAATATCATCCCCAGTGCACACTGCCCTTGGGAGAGCTGCGGTGGGGAAGAGACGGTCACCCACCTCTTTGCAGAGTGTGGATTTGCTAAGGGGGTGTGGAGACGGATGCAAGGGTCCGTGTCCTGGTTCGTCCCCAGCAGCTGCGTAACAGAGGACTCTCTGATCTACGGACTGTTCCTGGGGACACACACTGAGACAGACATCAAGTGCTGGTGGAAGGTCATCAACTCAGTGAAAGGTCTTCCAGCACAGCGAGACGTCCGTGAGGGAATGCTGCTGACTGGCATAGTCCAGGCTGCAGGGGTACGTGCTGAGGGACGCACTGAAGCTCGGTGCAGCCAATGCAAAGTCTCTGTGGGGAACGACCATAGTCTGGGGTCCGTCCGTTACCACACACGGAGGGGCTGAGTCTGGTGGGGAAGACCCTGAAATAATGGAAGGGTGCATCACCCCAGGGGACCACATGAATGGCAATAGTGCTATGGTTAAAAAAAAGTTAACACTACTGAATATAATAACCATGAACGTAAAATGTTTTGCACTGTGTTTATTCTTCTGTATATATTTTGTATTATCAATAAAGTTTATTTTTGAAATTAAAAAAAACACTTGGCTTCCAGATCAGGCTGTAGAGCAGCAACCCAAAGGTCCTCAGTTGGCAGGGATACTGCAGCATCGTGGTTATGTTACTGGCAAATCCGAGGCTTCTGCTAATGCTGCAGAGTAATGAGTTCAAGTCCCACCATAACTGCTGCAGAGTTTAAATCCCGTTAACTAAACCTTCTGGGATAAAAGGACCAGTGTAGTAAAGGTGAATGTAAAGCTACCAGACTGTCACTGAAACTCATCCGATTTATTAAAGCTCTCCGGGGAAGGAAATCTGCAGTCCTTATCTGTCTGGTCTCTACATAGAGTTATACAGCACAGAAACAGGCCCTTCAGCCCAACTCGTCCATGCCAACTGTGTTGCCCAACGAGCTAGTCCCATCTGCCTGCGTTTGGCCCATAGCCCTCTAAACCTCTACTATCCATGTACTTATACAGATGGCTTTTAAATATTACTAATGTGCCCGCCTCAACCACTATTTCTGGCAGCTCATTCCAAATACGCACCACCGTTTGTGTGAAGAAGCTGCCCTTGATGTCCCTTTTAAATCTCTCGCCTCTGACCTTAAACCTTGCCCTCTTGTTCTTAGCATCCCCTCCCTGGGAAAAAAAACATGTGTTTTCACCCTGTCTATGCCTCATCATGATCTTATACACCTCTATCAGGTCACCCCTCAATCTCCTACGTTCCAGGGAATAAAGTCCTAGTCTATGGAACCTCTCCTTATACTCAGACCCCCAAGTCCAGGCAACATCCTGGTAAATCTAACTATCATGACTACAGACCTACCATTATGTGGGCATTTATCTGCCCCTGAAGTGGCCCATCAAGTTACCCATTCAAAGGGTGATTGGAAATAGGAAATAAACAGTTTTCCCGAAACATTCACATCCAGTGAAAGAACAGTAATAAAGTTCAAACAAGCTGCTTTGTGAAGTCAGTAAATTTGGTAATTAGATAAGATAAGATAAGATATCTTTATTAGTCACATGTACATCGAAACACACAGTGAAATGCATCTTTTGTGTAGTGTTCTGGGGGCAGCCCACAAGTGTCGCCACGCTTCCGGCACCAACATAGCATGCCCACAACTTCCTAACCCGTACGTCTTTGGAATGTGGGAGGAAACCGGAGCACCCGGTCTGGGATAGTGGGAAGGTGTGACAAGACTGTTGCATTAACTGTTTGACAGGAGTTACAGGAGTTATCGTGCACTCTGGCCTAACCCCAACACCAATCACACATCTTTGATCTGACTCCAATGTCCCCTATGGCAACGAAGAACGAGCCGTTAAAGCAATTCTACCAGTGTTACTCAAATCCCGAAAACAAATAAATAAAACATTGATTCCCTTCTCTCTTCTTTCAGAGCTTTCTCAATGTTTGGAATCAACAATGAAATGCTGAAACACATATCTATTTAAACAGCTGCTTCCAATTTGTCATCAATTTTTCATATTCAATGCCCACACAACAATGGTAAATTAATTGCAGCAATGAAGGGCGTTCCAGTGTACATCTGCCAGAGGTGAGTCAATAGACAAATATGTTCAAGTGACAACACAGGGAAGTTTATTGCAAAGGCAAAATAGTTAATACAGGAGGCTTCAAACTTCTCACAGGCTGGGCGGGGTGCGTGATGATGGAAGGGGATTTCTGCAGCAGTGACAAAGCGATAATCAGGTTCATGGGGCATTGGCTGCTGCTCAGATTGAGAACCACAGGTCCTCCCCGGGTTATGAACATCTGACTTATGGACTCCTTGTACATGGGCACAAGTGTTTGGGAGACCGGCGGGATGGATGGGGACGGATTTGCCGGCTGCTGCGGGGCTGCAGGTATCTTCTGCCGGGTGGGAGCGGGGCACTCCCCCGCGCCTTCTCCCCCCACCTCCCCCCGAGCCCCAACGATCGGGGGGCTGGGTGGAGCAGAGCAGGGCCGGGAGCGCTGAGCAGACTCACTCCCTGAGTCAGTGAGGCCGGCTGGCGGCCACTCTCCCCGCACCTGCTCTCTCCCCCAGCACGGCTGTTTCTGTGACCCTCTTCCCCACACACCGTTGTTGTTCACTTCCGACACGGACAGTTCAGGTTACAGACAGTTCTCGGGACTGCCTTGGGACTGGCACCTGACACCATCACATCAGATAGACATTATCGACCAGGGATATATTCCTGCCCTCGTGACCGCACCTGGGAACCTTTCCGCAGGGCTCATCCTGAGACCCCTGGGGCTCCCCTGACATTGCACGGACTGCAGTGTCAATCTGCAGCCTGAAAGGTTCAGGTATGTGTACGCGTATACACAAGCCTGGCTTTGGGTGTCTGCAGACCTGGGATCTGGTGTATCCAGGCCAGTTTTGGATCCATGCACATAGGTATGGGTTTGCATATATGCAGACCCAGGTAAGGGGCAAGTATCCAACCTGGCCTCAGGTGTGCGTGCACCTGGATTCAGGTGTGTGCACCTGGATTCAGGTGTGTGCGTACACATGTGTTCATAGAACATAGAACAGTACAGTAAA
This sequence comes from Pristis pectinata, assembly GCF_009764475.1. Lineage (NCBI taxonomy): Eukaryota > Metazoa > Chordata > Chondrichthyes > Rhinopristiformes > Pristidae > Pristis > Pristis pectinata. The sequence continues at coordinate 47,427,044 of NC_067419.1, read as the reverse complement.
GGAACCATGATGTCAGTCTGAACTAATCCCATCTGCCTGCACAAGGTCCATGTCCCTCATTCCCTGCCTGTTCACGTGTCTGTCTAAATGCCTCTTAAACACCACTGTTGTATCTGCTTCCACCACCTCCCCTGGCAGCACGTTCCAGGTACCCACCACTCTCTGTGTAAAAAAACCTGCCTCACAAATCTCCTTTAAACCCCCTCTCTCACCTTAATCTCATGCTCTCTAGTATTTGACATTTCCTCCCAGGGAAAAAAAGCTCTATCTACCCTCTCTATGCCTCTCATAATTTTATATATTTCCATCATCTCCCCTCCAGCCTCTGACGTTCCTGAGAAAACAATCCTAGTTTGTCCAACCTCTCCTTATAGTTAATACTCTCTAATCCAGGCAACATCCTGGTGAACCTCTTCCGTACCCTCTCTGAAGCCTCCACATCCTTCCTATGGTGTGGTGACCAGAACTGCACACAACACTCCAAATGTGACCTAACTGAAGCTTTATAACTTCCAAACGTTTATACTCATTGCCTTGACTGAAAAAGGCAAGCATGCCGTGAGCTTTCTTTACCACCCTATCTACTTTCAGGGAGCTATAGACTTGCACCCCAAGATCCATCTGTACACCAGTTCTCCTAAGGGTCCTGCCATTTACTGTATGCTTTCCTCTTGCAATTGACCTCCTACAATGCATTACCTCACTTTTGTTCAGATTAAACTCCATCTGCCATTTCTTTGCCCATATTTCCAACTAATCTATATCCTATGGTACCCTCACTATCCAGAGCTCTGCCAATTTTTGTGTCATCTGCAAACTTACCGATCAGACCATATACATTTTCATCCAAATCAATTATCTAAATATTACAAATAACAGAGGGCGTAGCAGTGATCCCTGTAGGACACCACTGGTCACAAACCTCCGGTTAGGATAACACCCCTACCCTTCGCCTTCTACGTAAGACAATTTTAGATCCAACTCACCATGGATCCCATGTGCTTTTATTGTCTGGACCAGCCTACCATGAGGGGCCATGACAAATGTTTTACAAAAGTCCATGTAGACAGCATCCACTGACCTACCCTCATCAATCAACTTTGTCACTTCCTCCAAAAACTCAATCAAGTTTGTGAGACATGATCTTCCCTGCACGCTATGCCTGACAGGTCCATGTTTTACCAAATACCAGTAAATTCTCTCCTTAAGAATCTCTCCAGTAATTTCCCTACAACTATTGTAACGCTCACCAGCCTGTGGTTTCCTGGTTTGTCCCTCTTGTCCTTCTTAAACAAAAGAACAACACTGACTCTTCTCCATTCCTCTGGCACCTCTCCCATGGCTAAAGAGAATACAAAGATCTCTGTCAAGGGCCCACCAATGTTCTCGTTTTCTTCCCTCAGTATCTTGGGATAGATCCCATCAAGGACTTATCCATCTTAATGTTTTTCAAGACAACCAATGCATCATCTTTCTTCGTATCGGCATGCTCTAGAATATCTACAAATCCCTCCCTAATCTAAACATCATCCACGCCCTTCTCGTTGGTCAGTGCTGATGCAAAGTATTCATTAAGAAGCTCACCCACTCCCATGGATAAATCTCCTCCTTTGTTCCTAGGTGAACCTACCCTTTCCCTGGCTACTTTACTCCAAATATATGAATAAAATGCCTTGAAGTTCCCCTTAATCATACTTGCCAAAGATTTTTCATGGTCCCTTTTAGTCCTCCTAACTTCTTGTTTAAGTTCTTTCCTGGTTCCTTTCTGTTCCTCAAGGGCCTTGTCTGATTTCATCTTCCTAAACCTTACACATGCTTTCCTTTTCTTTTCAACTAAACTTACAATATCTCTTGTCACTCAATGTTCCCGAACCTTGCCATCCTTATCTTATGTCCTTACAGGAAGATGTTCGTCCTGAACTCTAATCAACTGACCTTTAGAAGTCAGCAACAAACAATCTGCTGGAAGATCTCAGCGGGTCGAGCAGCATCTGTGGGAGGAAAGGAAGTCAACGTTTCAGGTTGACACCCTGCGTTGGGATTCGACCCGAAACGCTGACAATTTCTTTCCTCCCACAGATGCTGCTCGAACCTCTGAGATCTTCCAGCAGATTGTTTGTTGCTCCAGATTCTAGCATCTGCCATCTCTTGCGTCTCAGCCTTTAAAAGTCTCCCAAAGGTGGGATCTACTTCCCCATTCTCGGCCTCATGCTCTTGTAATTAGCCTTTCCCCAATTTAGCACTTTCACCCAAGGCCCAGTCTTGTCCTTATCCATCACTAAAACCCACAGAGTTATGGTCACTACTCACAAGATGCTCCCCCACTGAAACTTCATCTGGTCAGGCTCATTCATTCAAGTGCATCCAGGCCCATGTTAGGGTAAGCACACACAAGCCTGGCTTCAGGCGTACACTCGTTGAGTTTGAGAGTACGTAGACCTGGATAGAGCTGTATGCAGGCCTAGATTCTGGTACACATGCCCAAGACTGGATTAGGTGCATATAGGACTAGTGGGAGTGCATATCCAAAGCCTGAGCTGGTCTTGCATTCAGTTGAAGTCACTGGAACCCTCATAAACTACCAGAGGCTACAGGTGGGACCAGGATAATACTCCTGAATTTCTCAAGGGTATTCAGTACAGTTTTTGGGAGAAGTATTTTCTTCAGCCAACAAGTCAGCAGAGGGCTTCGATTTAGTGATATGTAATGGGCCAATTATAACTCAGGGAGCACTTAGCCAACAGTAATCACAACACAACAGAATTTGGTTTAAGCTTTGAGAGAGAGGAGGGTGAGTCACAAACGAAAACTTGAAATAAAGGTCATAAATGTCAGGGTTGACCAGAGAAATCAGGCAGGAAATTATCATACTGGTAATTGGCACGTGGAACATTGCCACATGGTTAATTACCACATGTATAATTAACTTATTAGTTTAGCATTGCCTCATGAATAATCATGACTTTACATGAATAATTATTGCATGGATAATTACTGAATTACATCGATAATTGCTATATAACATGGATAATTACCAAAATAAATGGATAATTTTTGTACTGCACAGATATTTATCACATTGCATAGATAATTACTGCATGGATAACTATTGTGTAGATAATTACTGTGTAGGGAATTACTACATGGATAATTACTGAATTACAAAGATAAATTAGCGCACGGATAACTAATGAATACAACAACTAATAGAAATCTAGAGCAAAAAAACACAATTAAAATTTGAAATGAAAACGTTGAATGTTGTTCCAGCAGCATCTGAGAGAAACGGTGTTACTGTTTCACATTGCTGACCTCTCATCAGCCTTATTATAGCCCTGAAAGAGGCCGTTCGCACCATCAGATCAATGCTGGCTTACTGTAGAATAATTGTTCCTGCCCCATTCCAAAAGACCATAAGATATTGGGGCAGAATTAGGCCATTCAGCCCATCGAGTTTGCTCCACCATTCAGTCACGGCTGATTTTTTTTACAACCCCATTCTCCCGCCTTTTCCCTGTAGCCCTTCACCCCCCCCCTTACCAATCAAGAACCTATGAATCCCTGCCTTAAGTGCACCCTAGTTCCTCATTATCCTGTTTTTTTTTCCCCTCCTGTGCCTATCCAATTCCCGTTTGAAAGGTCCGACTGACTTTGTTTGCACCACTCTTCCAGGAAGTAGTTTCAGATCATCATCACTCCTGGGTAAAATGTTTTGGCTCACATCCTCCCCTTGGGACTATTGTGTGCAGTTCCCGTCGCCCCATTACAGGAAGGATGTGGAGGCTTTGGAGAGGGTGCAGAAGAGGTTCACCAGGATGCTGCCTGAATTAGAGAGTATGAGCTATAAGGAGAGGTTGGACAAACTTGGGTTGTTTTCTTTGGAGCGTCGGAGGCGGAGGGGAGACCTGATAGAGGTTTATAAAATTCTGAGAGGCATAATTAGAGTAGAGAGTCAGAATCTTTTCTCCAGGGTAGGGATGTCAAGGGGAAAGTTTAAAGGAGATGTGTGGGGCAAGTTTTTTTACACAGAGAGTGGTGGGTGCCTGGAACAGGCTGTCAGGGGTGGTGGTGGAGGCAGATACAACAAGCAGTATCAAGAGACTGCTAGGTAGACACAATGAATATGCAGGAAATGGAGGGATATGGACCATGTGTAGGCAGAAGAGATTTAGTTTAATTGGGCATCGTGTTCAGCATAGACATTGTGGGGCAAAGGGCCTGTTCCTGTGCTGTACTGTTCTATGTCCTGTCCTCTGCCCTTGACATTAAATTTATGTCCCCCAGTTGTTGACCCACCACTAGTGACATCACCTTCTCTCCAGACCCACAAATTTTCCTCAAAGCCTGGAGCTTTGTTTAAGTAGACAGATTTCAGGATCCAAGTACAAGTATCATCAGTTAATCAAGAAAGTTCAGATGCCTGGGGGCAGCAGAGAATTGGCTGTGTGGATCCACAACTGGCTTGCCTGTAGAAGACAGAGGGTGGTGGTTGAAGGGACTTATTCAGGCTGGAGGCCTGTGAGTAGTGGTGTTCTGCAGGGATCTGTACTGGGATCTCTGCTGTTTGTGATGTACATAAATGACATAGATGAGTATGTTGATGGGTAGGTTAGTAAGTTTGCAGACGATACCAAGATTGGTGGAGCTGTGAATAGTGTAGAAGATCAGCGACGGATACAGTATGATATAGATCAGCTGCCGATGTGGGCAGAGAATGGCAGGTGGAGTTTAACCCGGATAAATGTGAGGTGTTACACCTTGGTGGGACTAATGTCAAAAGGCAGTAAACTCTAAAGGGCAAGACCCTCAACAATGTAGAAGAGCAGAGAGACCTTGGGGTGCAAGTCCATGGCTCACTGAAAGTGGCTACACAGGTAGATGGGGTGGTTAAGAAGGCTTATGGAATGCTTGCTTTCATTAATTGAGGTATTGAGTACAGGAGTCAACAAGTTATGATGCATCTCTACAGAACTCTGGTTAGGCCGCATTTAGAGTATTGCGTGCAATTTGGTCACCTCACTACAGGAAGGATGTCGAGGCTTTAGAGAGGGTGCAGAGGAGGGTTACTAGGATGCTGCCTGGATTAGAGGGCATGTGCTATCAGGAGAGGCTGGACAAACTTGGGCTCTTTTCTCTGGTGCGGCGGGGACTGAGGGGTGATCTGTTGGAGGTGTATAAATTATGAGGGGCATAGATAGGGTGGACAAGCAATATCTTTTTCCCATTATTGAGCGATCCAGTACCAGAGGGCATGCATTTAAGGTGAGGGGGGTAGGTTCAGAACAGATGTGAGGGGTACATTTTTTACTGAGAGAGTGGTGGATGCCTGGAATACGTTGCCTGATAGGGTGGTGGAAGCAAATTCATTGGGGGCTTTTAAGAGGGGCTTGGATGGGCACATGAATGAGAGGAACATGGAGGGATATGGGCATTCTGTAGGTCGGAGGGATTAGCTATGTCAGCACAACATTGTGGGCCGAAGGGCCTGTTCTGTGCTGTACTGTTCTACGTTCTATCACCAAAAAACTAATAGAAGGCTCCAAAGTTTAATTAAAAACCTTTTAAGAATCACAAGAAGGAGGTCATACTGCTGGTACAGAGAGCTCTGGTTATGCTTCACCTGCCAAGTTGGCCAACTACAAAGTTAAAGTCCATTAGGCATTTGCTTTGCTGAGGCCACGTCTGGAGTACTGTCTACAGTATTGGTCTCTTTATTTAAAGATGATAGAACATAGAACATCAAACTTCGAACCGAACAGCACAGGAACAGGCCCTTCAGCCCACAATGTCTGTGCCGAACATGATGCTGAATTTAAGTATATCACTTCTGCTTGCACACAATCCATATCCCTCCATTCCCTGCATATTCATGCGTCTATCTAACAGCCTCTTATATGCCACTATCGTATCTGCTTCCACCACCACCCCTGGCAGCCTGTTCCAGGCACCCACCACACCTTGCCTCGCACATCTCCTTTAAACTTTCCCCCTCTCACATTAAATGCACGACCTCCAGTACTTGACATTTCTACCCTGGGAAAAAGATTATGACTGCCCACCCTTTCTATGCCTCTCAAAATTTTATTAACCTCTACCAGGTCTCCCCTCAGCCTCTGACGCTCCAGAGAAAACTTGCATTGCTAATGAACTGTTCAGCAGCCTGATTCATGGGATAGTGGGACTGATGTATGACAAATTGGATCAATTAGGCTTATATTCACTGGAGTTTAGAAGAATGAGAGGGGATCTCATAGAAACCTACAAAGATTTAAACAGGTCAGCACCAAGATACAGGAAGGAGATCCCCAATAACTGGACAGTACAGGACCAAGGGTCACAGTCTAAAGAGAAGGGGCAAGATATTTAAGACAGTCGAGGAGAAATGACAGTAGATACAAAAGCCTGAGAACAGAAACCATCAGGCTCAAGGACAGCTTCTACCCCCCTGTTATCAAACTCTTGAACAGACCTCTCATACATTAAAATATGAACTCTTGATCTCCCAATCTACTTCATTGTGGCCCTTGCACTTTATTTGTCTACCAGCACTGCACTTCCTCTGTAACTGCAACACTAAATTCTGCATTCTGTTTTCTTTTTATTACCACAATGTAATTATGTATGGAATGATCTGCCTGGATGGTATTGGTATAGGTATTGGTATTGGTTTATTATTGTCACTTGTACCAAGGTACAGTGGAAAACTTGTCTTGTATACTGTTCGTACAGATCAATTCATTACACAGTGCATTGAGGTAGTACAGAGTAAAAACAATAACAGAATACAGAGTAAAGTGTCACAGCTACAGGGAAGTGCGTTGCAGGTAGACAGTAAGATGCAAGGTCAAACAAGATTGATTGTGAGGTCAACAGTCCATCTCATCATATAAGGGAACCGTTCAATAGTCTTATCACAGTGGGATAGAAGCTGTCCTTGAGCCTGGTGGTATGTGCCCTCAGGCTCCTGTATCTTCTACCCGATGGAAGAGAAGAGAAGAGAGAATGCCCCAGGTGGGTGGGGTCTTTGATTATGCTGGCTGCTTCACCGAAGCAGTGAGAGATATAGACAAGGTCCGTGGAGGGGACACTGGTTTCCGTGATGCGCTGCACCCACAACTGTCTGCAGTTTCTTGCTATCCCGGGCAGAGCAGTTGCCAGATAGAATGGTGCATTGAAAAAAATTGGTGAGTGTCAAAGGGGACATGCCAAATTTCTTTAGCCTACTGAGGAAGTAGAGGCGCTGGTGAGCTTTCTTGGCCATGAAGTCTACGTGGTTGGACCAGCACAGACTACTGGTGATGTTCAATCCCAGGAACTTGAAGCTCTCAACCATCTTGACCTCAGCACCATTGGCACACAAACAAAAGCTTTTCACTGTATCTCAGTACATGTGACAATAATAAACCAATTACCAATCTTCACTGGGTCTAAGCCTTGGAACTCCCTGTCCCACAGCACTTCAACCAGAAGGACTGCAGTGGCTCAGGAAGCAGCTCTTCACCACCTTCCACAGGGGTTGTTAAAGATGAGCAATAACTGCTGGCCTTCCTGGAGTGTACCAATGAGTAAAAGTCATCATGTGGAAGTAATGTAACATTATGCCTCAACTCAAAGTTAGCAAAAACAGACAATCAGGTCAATATCTTCATTTTGTGTGCTTGTGGGATCTTGCTGTGTCCAAACTGGCTGCTGCGTTACCAACTTCACACAGTGGGTGTAATACGACCATGAGCGGCAGGGGAGGGAAGAGTGGGAGAGAGGAGAGGATAGGAGGGAAGAGGTTTGTGGACCAATGGTGGGAGGGAGTGGAGGCACTGCTCCACTCCACTGGGGCGGCACATCGCAAATGAAACACCCTTCATAATTTGCCACCAGTTGCCTGGGATTCCGACTGATGGTATCCTGCCTCTCCTCACAGGTTCCAGTGGGAGCAGTAGGAATTGGGCACGGATCATCCCACAGTTGGAGCACCCTGTCCTTTGGCCCTCCACGTCCATGCCAACCAAGGTGCCCACTGAGCTAGTCCCATTTGTTTGACCCATCTCCCTCTGAACCTTTCCTATCCATGTACCTGTCCAAATGTCTTTTAAACGTTGTGATTGAACTCACCTCTCGCACTTCCTCTGGCATCTCGTTCCACACACCTACCGCTCTCTTGTGTAAAAACCTTTCAGTTACAGGCACATCCTGAGCCCCAAAGCGGAAGCCTTCACCATGACTCAGTGCAGGGGAGATACATGGGGAAGCAATTTACTTAATGGCTGCAGTGAAAACACCCTGTAATTACCATTCCAGCCTTGTAAGCTGTTTGAATCCAATAAATATCCACTTCCTACATTTTATTCCATTTGTCCCTTGCCAAAAAAACTCAGTTTACAGCAGCTGATTTGCATATTCTGTAAATGATTTGAAGTGTCCTAATTAAATGGCAATGACTAATTACCAAGATTCACTAACATTGTATTTCAATTACGATACGAGTGCCTCTGACATCTCCCATGTGATTACAGCGAGGTAGCTGCCTGGACCATTTCAGAGGCAGTTAACAGTCTGCCTTGCTCAGGGTTTGGAGTCACCACAGAGGCCAGAACCAGGTTAGGATGGGATGGAAGATTCCTTCCCAAAAAGATATTAGTAAAACAGGTTGGATTTGTACAACAGAGACACAAAATGCTGGAGCATCTCAGAATCAGGTTTATTATCACTGACATATGTTGTGAAATGTGTTGTTTTGCAGCAGCTGTACAGTGCAAGACATAAAAATTACCATAAGTCACAAAATAAATAGATAGGTAGATAAATAAATAGTGCGAAAGAGGAATAATAAGGTGGTGTTCATGGTTCATGGGCTGTTCAGTAATCTGATGGCGAGGGAACGAAGCTGTTCCTAAATGTAGACCGTGGGTCTTCAGGCTCCTGTACCCCCTCATGGCAACAAACAAGATTAAATCATCTTGGTTGTTGGGTTTATACAACAATCTGACAATCTCAGTGTCACCATTACTGAGATAGATGTTTCATTTCAGATTTATCTCACTAACTGGACATAAATTCCCAAGCTACTCTGGTGGGATTTGAACTCTGATCATTGTTAAGACCTTCTGGATTGCTTGGAGCAGTGAGTTAACCACGGCATTGCCAAAAGATTGCTTCATTATGTAGATAAAATTGTGGGACAGAGCTCCAGTTTTCCACAGGTTGAGCATCCCATCCTCCTAAGAAAACTGAGGGGATCGCGGGGGATACAGGGTTAGTGCAGGAAAATGGTTCTGATGTCCCATAGCCTGCTATTAGCAACACAAACACAGAGCATAATCTGCACCAAACTTCTGCTGGCAGCTCATTCCATGTACAGACCACCCACTGAGTGAAAAAGTTGCCCCTCGGGTTCATACTAAACCTCTCCCTTAAACCTATGCCCCCTAGTTCTTGATTCCCCAACCTTGGGAAAAAGACAGTGTGCATTCACCCTATCTACGCCCCTCATGATTTTATACACCTCTATAAGATCATCCCTCACTCTCCTACGCTCCAGTGAATAAAGTCCCAACCTGCTCAACCTCTCTCCATAGCTCAGCCCCTCGAGTCCCAGCAACATCCTCATAAACCTCCTCTGCACTCTTTCCAGCTTCGTGGCACCTTTCCTACAGCAGGGTGACCAAAACTGAACACAATGTTCAAAATGTGACCTCACCAACTTCTTGTACAACTGCAACATAAAATTTGGGATTCTCACGCCAGTGATATCACTGGACCAGCCACATATTCCTTAACAAGCTGTAGGGAGGGGCAGGAGGGAAGTGCAGGGAGGGGGGTGCGGTTTGAAGGATAGTCGCACACAGACCCTCACCTCCCTGGCCAGCACCTTTCCCTACACCCTGCACACTCTTTGCCTGTGCCTACACACCACCCTCCCTCCTGAACCCTCTACACCTGATCCTCCCCACGTCCATCCCGAACCTCCCCGCCTACACACACACCCTCTCACCATCACCTCTCCCCTCCTCACCGTTGCCTGTACAATGCCCACCATTGCCTCCTACCCTCCCCGTGTCCGCCTGTACCCTCCCACGACTGCCTGTCTCCTCATCGCTCAGACACTCACAAGCAACTCACATGTCACATTCACACCCAGTCCGGTCATAGAGTCATACAGCACGGAAACAGGCCTTTCGGCCCACATGTTAATGCCAATCAAGCGAGGGATATGTTTTTTACTCAGAGAGTGGTGGATGCCTGGAATGCGTTGCCTGATAGGGTGGTGGAGGCAAACTCATTGGGGGCTTTTAAGAGGGGCTTGGATGGGCACATGAATGAGAGGAAAATGGAGGAATATGGGCATTCTGTAGATAGGAGGGGATTAGCTATGTCAGCACAACATTGTGGGCGAAGGGCCTGTTCTGTGCTGTACTGTTCTATGCTCTATGTTCATTTTCCATGTTCTAAGTCAAGTTTATTGCCATATGCATAGGTGCACGTATGCACAGTGACAATGAAAAACAGCAGCACAGGCACATTGCATTAGATAAGTAGCTTTCACAAGAAAAACATAAATTAAGCATAAATTATACAAAATTATATAAAAAAGAAGACAATTGGAATAAAAGATACAAAGTCCATTGTAGTGCAAAGTGGTCAACGTGGTCATAGTGTTGCTATACTGAGGTAGTGATTAGGGTTGTTGCGGGTTGGTTCAAGAACCAAATGGTTGAAGGGAAGTAGCTGTTCTTGGACCTGGTGGTGTGGGACTTCAGTGGGGCATCAAATTCCCATCTCCCAGCACTTGATCCATAGCCTTCTGTGCCTGGGCGATTCAAGTGCTCATCTAGATACTTCTTCAATGCTGTCAGTGACTCTGCTTCCACCACTCTCTCAGGCAGTGTGTTCCAGGTACCCACCACTCTCTGGGTGAAAAAGGTCCCCCTCAGATCCCCTCTAAATCTCTTTCCCCCCCCCCTTACCCTAAATCTATGTCCTCTAATTTTACTCTCCTCTGATATTGGTAAATTGGTAAAAATTGGTAAGTTGGTCTATTATTGTCACATGTACCGAGGTACAGCGAAAAACTTTGTTTTGCATGCCATCCATACAGATCATTTCATCACATCAGTACATCGAGGGAAAGCAATAGAATGCAGTATGAAGTGTTACAGTTACAGAGAAAGTGCACTGCAGGCAGGCAAATAAGACAATAAGATGTGGAGAAAGATTTCCTGCAGTCTACCTGATCTATAACCCCTCATAATTTTATATCCCGCCATCGTGTTTCCATGTATCATTCTGTGTGAGAAAGGGAGCAGAAATCTAGTCTTACTTACGTGGTTGTGAGTCTGCCCTCGGTCCCACAGTCTAACTCTGCTCACAAAGGTAAAATAACGCGGTTGATCCTGCAAAAGACAAATCAAACAGGTCTCACATTCCAGCTCACCGAAACAAACTGCACGCTTATGAAGCCTCATTGGAATGCTCTGCTCCCGGCAACTTTACTTCAGTCCTATAGCTGCCCAAGTGCAACATTCACAGAGCAGCACAGTCACTTTACAAGAGAGAGTCTGGTGTGAAAGCAGAGCGAAGATGGGTTGGAGAGTCTTTACCTCACAGTGCCGGAGACCCAGGTTCAATCCTGACCTCCAGTGCTGTCTGTGTGGAGTTTGCACATTCTCCCTGTGACTGTGTGGGTTTCCTCTGAGTTCTCCCACATCCTTACAGTGTGTGGGTGGGTCGGCTAATTGATCAGTTTAAATTGCCTCTGGTGTATAGGAATGTGGTAGAATGTTGGGGGTGAGTTAATGGCAATGTGGGGAGAATAAAATGAGATTAGGGTAGATCAGTCAACAAATAACCAGCTGGAGGAACTTAGTGGGTCGAGCGGTCCTGATGCAGGGTTTCAACCAGAAATGTCGACAGATCCTTTTCCCCCACTGATGCTGCTCAACCCATTGAGTTCCTCCAGCAGATTGCGTGGTTGTTCCAGCATCTGTAGTCTCTGTGTCTCCAGTGTAAATGGGTGGTTGATGGTCGGCACAGACTCTGTGAGCCAAAAGGTCTGTAGACACCTGAAATCAACTCCCCTTTGCCTCTGTTGTTGACAAGGGAGGAATCCCAGCCTGGAAGATCTCTCCTCGTGACTATAAATCCCCAACCAAGCCAATGTCCTCATGAAGCTCTCCGCACCTTCACTTCCTTCCTACCGTGGGGTGACTAGAACCGTAGCTGTGGCCACACTATTGCTACAGACAATTCCAGTGTGACCTCTTATGTCCATTCTGACAGCTTTGAAATTGTCTCTGTTGATAAGCTAGTTCCTCTGCATTTCGTAGAGGCATAGAGAAATACAGAGGGGGAAAGCTTAAAGGAGATTTACGAGGCAAATATTTTACACAGAGAGTGGTGGGTGCCTGGAACGGGCTGCCAGGGGAGGTGGTGGAGGCAGGTACAACAGCAACGTTTAAGAGGCATTTAGAGAGACAGGCAGAGAATGGAGGGATATGGGACTAGTTTAAATCAGCATGATCAGCACAGACGTTGTGGGCCTTCTATGGAAACAGGCCCTTCAGCCCACTGAGTCTGTGTGGACCATCAACCACCCAGTGTAAATCCTGTATTAATTCCACTTTTTTTATTAATTTCACTTCAATCCACTATCACTATGTCTGCCCTTGGAACCAACTAAACAAACCTGCCCGTTCCCACTAAAGATCTATACTACAGGCAGAACATCTTTAATAACCTACGATAAATTAGCACCAAAGCCATTGGTTAAAGTTATTGCACACAATAGTCACTCTTCAAGTATTCCCTGAATGTAAATTTCCAAAGAGCAACCTTTCCTGCCACTTGTTCGAGGTACAGATCCCCTCATTGTTGATCATTGATCTTTGGCCTGTGTTTTCTCGTAACATGAGGCCACATTCTGAGAAAAGGCTGAGGAGTATGTGGTGTAAAAAAGAATGAGCTTACATTTCTGTGGCACCTTGCAGGATACCGCAGAACTTCACAAAGTTCTTTACAACCAAAGAGCCTCCCTCCCTCCAGCTCCCCACCACCTTCCCTTTATCCCATGGTCCACTGTCCTCTCCTGTCAGATTCCATCTTCTTCAGCCCTTTACCTCTTCCACGTATCACCTCCCAGCCTCATCCCCCCTCCTCCACCCACCTACCTTCCCCCTCTCACCTAGACTCACCCATCTCCTGCCTGCGTGTGCTCCTCCCCCTCCCACCCTTTTATTCTGGCTTCTGCCTCTTCCTTCCAGTCCTGATGAAGGGTCTCGGCCCGAAACGTCGACGGTTTATTTCCCTCTACTGATGCTGTCTGACCTGCTGACTTCCCCCAGCACTTTTTCTGTGTCGCTCTAGATTTCCAGCATCTGGAGTCTTTCTTGTGCCTTGCAACCAAAGAAGAACTTTTTCAAGTGAAGTCACTGTGTTAATTTAGGAAATGTTGCAATCAGTTTATACACAGCAAGCTCCCACAACTTGCAACGTGATAAATCTGTTTTAGTGACGTTGATTGAGAGAGAAATGTTGGGGAGAACTGTTGGACCCTTCAAAATAGTTTTATGCCCACCTGAGCCATGGTTCTAATGTCTCATCGTCTGAGATATAACTCTGGAAGGAGACAAGCCCCACTGCATCTGCTGAATTCAATGCCATACCTTTGCAAACTCTACCTGAATCGGTCTCCAATGGATAGGAACTACAGAGCACTGTCTGTGTTCTCAATCCACTGGTAACATTAATAGACACCTCCTCCTTTACCACATCAATAACCTTACCACTTATTCCCACTAGAGATCGACATGGGTATAAGATTAACACACAAACTGAACCAAACCAATTCCAAACACACCAACAAATTAGAATTCTTTTGATACCTGACTTGATCCAACCAGATAATGAGGCAACCAAATTGGATAGATTGGGCAGGCACGGTAGTGTGGTGGTTAGCTTAATACTATTACGGAACCAGCGACCCGGGTTCAATTCCGGCCTCTTTCTGTAAGGAGTTTGTAAATTCTCCCCGTGTCTGCGTGGGTTTCCTCCGGGTGCTCCGGTTTCCTCCCACATTCCAAAGACGTACGGGTTAGGAAATTGTGGGCATGCTATGTTGGCGCCGGAAGTGTGGCGACACTTGCAGGCTGCCCCCAGAACACTCTACGCAAAAGATGCATTTCACTGTGTGTTTCGCTGTACATGTGACTAATAAAGATCTTATCTTATCTTACTAGATCAATATCTGGAACGGGTAGGTCCTCTCATGAAAAATGTTGGACAGACTCGGCTTATATCTGTGAGAGTTTAGAAGGGTGAGAGAGGAGAGTGAGAAGACTCATTGAAGATACAAGATCCTGAAGGTGTTGGATAGGGTGGGTGTGGAGAGGATATTTCCTCTTGGGAGAATCCAGAAGTAGGAGTTAATGCTTAAATAGTTACCCATTTAAAACCAAGATGAGGCGAAGCTTTTCTTTCAAAGTATCTGCCTCAAAGGGAGGTGGAAGCAATATTTTGAAGGGTGTGATACATAGATATTAGGAGGTGAGAGGTTACTGGGGGTAGACAGGATGTGGGGCTGTGTGTACAATCTGATCAGCCATGATATTAAAAGTTGGAACAGACTGGAATAACCAAACTCCTGCTCCTAATTCACCAGACACCACAATAGTTCTCATCCTGCGAATTCTCCTTGCACCAATATTTATCCCTCAACCAAAATCATTAAAAGCAAATAACAGATTCATAGATAAGATAAGATAAGATTTTTATTAGTCACATGTACATCGAAACATCAAAATATACATCGATACATCGAAGATGTCATTTGATTCTAATTGGAATTGGCTTATTATTGTCACAGAGGCACAGTGAAAAACTTGTCTTGCATACCATTTGTACAATCAATTCATTACACAGTGCATTGAGGTACTACAAAGTTTCTACAAATCATCTACGTGATTTGACCAGGACAGGCAGTTGGTGATGTTCACACCCAGGAACTTGAAGCTCCCAACCCTCTCGACCTCAGCACCATTGATGTAGACAGGTGCATGTGCACCGCCCCCTTTCCTGAAGTCAATGACCAGCTCTTTTGTTTTGCTGACATTGAGGGAAAGGTTGTTGTCATGACACCATTCCACTAAACTCTCTATCTCCTTCCTGTACTCCGACTCATCGCTGTTGGAGATATGGCCTACAACGGTGGTATCATCTGCAAACTTGTACATGGAGTTAGGGCAGAATCTGGCCACACAGTCATGAGTGTATAGGGAGTAGAGTAGAGGGCTGAGGATGCAGCCTTGTGGGGCACCAGTGTTGAGAATAATCGTGGCGGAGGTATTGCTGCCTATCCTCACTGATTGCGGTCTGTTTGTTAGAAAGTCAAGGATCCAGTTACAGAGGGAGGTGTTGAGTCTTAGGTCTCGGAGTTTGGTGACAAGCTTGCTTGGAATTATTGTATTGAAGGCACCACTGTCTTATGAGGATAGGTTGAGTGAGCTAGGGCTTTTCTCTTTGGAGAGAAGGAGGATGAGAGGTGACTTGATATACAAGATGATAAGAGGCATTGATCAAGTGGACAGTCAAAGACTTTTTCCCAGGGTGACAATGGCTAACACGAGGGGACATAATTTTAAGGTGATTGGAGGATGGTATAAGGGGGAATGTCAGATGTAAGTTTTTTACACAGAGAGTGGTGGGTGCGTGGGACGCACTGCTGGCAGAGGTTGTGGGGGCAGATACATTAGGGACATTTAAGAGACTCTTAGATAGCCACATGAATGATGGAGAAATGGAGGGCTATGTGGGAGGGAAGGGTTAGATAGATATTAGAGCAGGATAAAATGTCGGCACAACATTGTGGGCCAAAGGGCCTGTACTGTGCTATGTTCTACCATCTACCATGAGAGTGAGAACAAGCTACATAAATACTGATTTGTCCTTCAAGGGCCAAAGGTAAGTCTTAATCAGACTTTGCTGAGAGCCCTGTGATTGGCCATCATTTCAATGACCGGGGGTCACAGTTGTTCATCCAAATGATTGTTCCTTAATTCATCCAAATATGGCATTATAAATTAATCATAATTATTTAGCGTGTGTGAACGATGGCCCATTAATGGAAGCTGATAGACGAGAGTGAATTAAACATCAAATTGTGGGTACTTGGGAAAACAATTACCTCGCTGGAGCTAATCAGCTGCTGGAGGCAAAACCAAGTGCATTTGGAACAGACATCACACAGGGAGAAGATATACAGTGACAGATAGATAAGAAACAGCTATGCTGGGGGAAAATAACAAGTGTAATGCTAATGGAAAGCAGCTAATCAAACAGGAGGAATCTCCAGTGAAGCACAGAGCCTCTTCTTCATAAACAAAGGCTCAGAGAAGGTTGCTGGGGGTAGATAGCGTGCATGGCTCTAGTTAGGGTGATGGCAGATGGCTTGTAATGGGAAGGGGTTAATGATTTTGAGCCCTCTACAAAAGCATGCACAAGTAGTCTGCTACAATACATGAAGGCACCAAAAAGCTCAAGGGGAGATTGTCTAGCAGCTCACTGCAGAGTGCTCGACAATCAGAGATGTAACAGGATGCTTAGAGTCAGACTCGGACACTCTCGCTTTCTGGCTGACTATGTTTGTGAGATTAGGTGCACAGTGATTAAATCCACCAGCAAAACTAAACAACGGGAACTAAATGTAATCTAAATCTCGGGTCATTAGTAACGTTTAACCATTTGGATACCACCACTTCCCTGACTATAAAGGTACAAGGGCCAGAATAATTCCAGCAAACACAACGGTTTTATTAGGGTCTGCACCTTACAAACTACTGAGGGGAGACCTGACAGAAGTTTATATAATTATTTGAGGCCTAGGTAGGGTAGACAGTCAGAATCCTTTTCCCAGGGTAGGAACGTCAAGTACTAGAGGACATATATTTAAGGTGAGAGGGGGAAAGTTCAAAGGAGATGTGTGGGGCATCTTTTTTACACAGAGAGCACTGGGTGCCTGGAACGGGCTGCCAGGGGTGGTGGTGGAGGCAGATACGATAGAGGTGTTTAAGAAGATTTTAGACAGACACATGAATATGCAGGGCATGGAGGAATATGGATCATGTGCAGGCAGAAGGGATTTAGTTTAATTCAGCGTCATGTTCAGCACAGACATGGTGGGCCGAAGGGCCTGTTCCTGTGCTGTATTGTTCTGTTCTGCACACTTTGTTCTAAAGACTTACAAGAAAAGAAGATTTTTACAAAGGACCACTGACAATCTCAGGGTCTGGAGTTGTAGAGTCAGAGTCATAGTGATAAAGGGATGCAGTACAGAAACAGGCCCTTATTTTCCCCAGGGTAGGGGAGTCTAAGAGGTTTAAGGTGAGAGGGGAAAGATTTAGAGGGGACCTGAGGGGCAACTTGTTCATACAGAGGGTGGTGGAGATATGGAACGAGCTGCAAGAGGAAATGGTAGAGATGGGTACAATGACAACATTTAAAAGACATTCAGATAGGTCCATGGATAGAAAGGGTTTAGAGGGATATGGGCCAAATGCAGGCAAATGGGACTAGCTTGGATCGATGTGGACCAGTTGAGCCAAGGGACCTGTTTCTGTGCTATACTCTATGGCCTACCATGTCCACACCGATCATCAAACACCAGTTTACACCAATCCTACATTAACCCCATATTTTATTCTCCCCCCATTGCCATCAACTCTTCCCAGATTCTGTCCCTCACCCACACACTAGGGGCATTTTACAGTGGCCAATTAACCTACTAACTTGCACATTGTTGGGATGTGGGGGGGTAAACTGGAGCACCCAGAGGAAATCCACGGTCACAAGGAGAGCGTGCAAACTCCACCTAGACAGCACTCAAGGTCAGGATTGACCCTAGGTCTCTGGAACCGTGAGACCTGGGTTCAGTTATAGTTTTAAGTTCCTCAGTTGCTATTTTGCACAACATCCACAAACAGCCATGTGATAATGACCAGATAATCTCTTTCTGAACGAGAGACACGTATTAGCCTCGTCACCACAGAAACCTGTCTGCTCTTCTTCAAAATGTCCCTCCGAGCATGTGTGGAAGAATTTGACAATTCTCTGTCAGAGTGCAAGCTGTAGCACTTCTGACAATGTTGAACCCCCTCAGCGCTGCACTGGGAGTGTCTCGGGTCTCTGAAGCAGAACTTGAACCATGATTCTTACAGAAGGAAGTGTGCTCCCCATCAAATCAAGACGTTGTTGGAAAACTTCCATCTCTAAGTTTACTCCTCAGAAACATAAATCTAATTTAATGATTATGCCCATTGTGTGAAGTGAATCTGACCTTGCCGATCTCACAAAGATAATCAGATGGATTATGTGCCTGCTGTTCACTTACAGTTCAGTCACCTGTGGCGTTGCTGGGGAAGACCAATGTGTCTGTCTAGAGGTTCAATTGATGACACCAAATGGCCATCGTACAAAATAGATGGAACTCATTTATTCATGGAAGAACAGCCTGACTTTCAGAGAAATAGGAAGAAGAAAGAATAGATGGAAGAATCGGAAGAACAGAAAGAAGACCTCAAATTGTCCTCAAATTCTTCACCTCAGCGAAGGAACATTTGAAGTGTGCAACGGTTGTGATCCAGACCATACAGTAGAACAGAAAAACTCACAAGTAGCATCATGATTGTGACCCAATTATTTGTTTTTTAGTGACTTTCCTTGAGGGATAAATATTGGCCAGAACAGAAGAGAAAGCGGCCCTCTCTTCTCCTAGATAACACTGTCATTTTTCGTCCGATTGTGAGATCGGGTGGGGTCTAAATTTAGCATTCTGTCAGAAAGATGACACTGTTGACAGTGCAGCACTTCTGCAGTATTGTACTGGCAGTCTCAGCCTGTGTTTTGGGCTATAGGATCCAATGCTATTGCTTGATCCAACACTACCTTAGCACAGTTGTCCCTCTCAATATTACTGCCCAGTTCAGAACATGCTCTGCAAGAACTCGGCGCCAAGCCTGTTGCAGAGCCTCTAACTGGCTGGGAAAACAAAAGCCTATGCCCAGATTAAAAGCCTAAAGTAGAATCTCTTATTTAGTCTGAAGCATCTCTCATTAGAGCATTAAAATGCATAAGTGGTAATGCAAGATACTTGCATTCTTAGTGACAGAGGGCAAGTACATGGGAACTAATAAAATGAGGCAAGCTTCAGTGTACTTACAGCACTGATTATAAGCATGGGGCTGCAATTATTCAAAATTGCAAAGGTAATTAGTGCTTGCTTTCAAAAATAATTTGAAGTGCTGTTACAATGTGGAGCATCTCCCAATTCCATTTATTAAATTTCAAAGCAAAATTTCATTTCTATAGGCAAGCTCATATCTCTCACAATCAGAGGCAGAATACTTGTGCGGTCTGTGAATGTGGGATACCACAAGATTAATGACAATTCTTCTACCGAGATATACTGAAGTATTCGCAGTTGTCCATCAAACATTCCTGTTCTCCCCAAGCACACACACCTCATAGAGTCATAAAGACGTACAGCACAGAAACAGGCCATTCGGCCCACGACATCCATGCCAAACTTTTTGCCCATCTACACCAATTCCATTTGACTACATTGGAACCATTTCCTTCCATGCCTTGCCTATTTAATTGTCTGTCTAAATTCCTCTTAAACATAGCGATTGTATCTGATTCCACTGCCTCCTCTGGCAGCGCGTTCCAGATACCAACCACTCTCTGCATGTAAAGAACTTTCCCCTCAAACCCCCTTTAAAGCTCCTTAAACCCATGCCCTCCTGTTTTTGGTAGCCTTACCATGGGAAAAAGTTTTTCACTGTCTACCCTATCTATGCCTTTATAATTTTATACACTCCTCTCAGGTAGCCCGTCAGCCTCCTTTGCTCCAGGGGAAACAAGCCCAGCCTTTCAGACTCTTATCCATCTTTAAAACATCACAACTAAATCTGCCCTCACTCCTGCCCACAGACCCCATCCACTGGCTTGGAAAGAAAAGCTTTTCTTCATGTCACTTTTGGTTCTTTTGCCAATCACCTTCATTCCATATTCCCTGGTTCCTGATCTTTGCATCAAAGCTAACAGCTTCTCTCTATCTACTCAGACTATATCCTTTTATAAAAACTTTGAAACTTTATTTACACAGCATGGTAACAGGGCCTTCCGGTCCAATGAGCCCACGCCGCCCAATTACACCCATGTTAACTGACTAACCCATACGTCTTTGGAATGTTGGAGGAAACCGGAGCACCCAGAGGAAACCCACGTAGACACAGGGAGAACGTACAAACTCCTTACAGACAGCGGCGGGAATTGAACACCGATCGCTGGCACTGTAATAGTGTTATGCTGACCACTACCCTACCGTGCCTGCCTTACATATAACTTATGCTCTATATGTTGCCTGTACCTATGTGCCTGTGATGCTGCTGCCAGCAAGTTTTTCATTGTACCTGTACCTCACCGTACTTGTGCACATGATAATAAACTCAACTTGGCTTTAAATCCGAACACCTCTTAACCACCTCTGTTCCAAGGAGAGAACAACCCCAGCTTCACCAGCCCATCCACAGAACTAAAACCTCTTGTTCCTGGGATCATTCTGATAGTTCTCTTCTGCACTCTCTCAAAATCCTAAAATCTTTCCTAAAGTCTGTTGCCCAGAACGAGACACAATTGTCCAGCTGTTTTATAAATGTTTCTTATGACTTCCTCACTCATTTTTTTTATATAAGATTTCTTTATTAGTCACATGTACATCGAAACACACAGTGAAATGCATCTTTGCGTAGAGTGTTCTGGGGGCAGCCCGCAAGTGTCGCCACGCTTCCGGTGCCAACATAGCATGCCCACAACTTCCTAACCTGTACGTCTTTGGAATGTGACACGGCCGGAATTGAACCTGAGTTGCTGGCTCTGTAATAGCATTACGCTAACCGCTACACTACTATGCCCTGTTCTATGTTTCTGTACTCCACGTTTCTGTTCCACGATCTCGGAATCTTTTGACCCAATTGTCCAGTCTGTCTGACCACTGTCAACAATTGACACAGGTGTACCCCCAAACTTTCCTGCTCCCCTTTTAGCGCCCTCTACATAAAATACTGAGCATATCTCTCTGACACAATGGCAAAGTAAGAAATACTTTCTTTAAAGAGCTTCAGAGAGACTAAGATCCATATGGTGATGTTCGTTGTGTTCTGGAGACACTCATTGTCATCTCCCCATTCCCAACTTTAATCGGCTACAGCCCTCGGAAGGACCTTAAGTTCCAGAGGCAAGAAAGGTTCTCTACGATTGCTGGGTCTATGGTGTTTTCCTCAGTATGTGAGGTCCAATGATTAACTGCCCTTGTTGAAAACCTGTCAGAAGTGTCCTCCACCATAGAAGGCAAGAATCCCGGCAGTGGGGCAATGAATCAGGAATGCCACAAATAAGCCTTCAGAGTTGCTATAACTTTTCAGTCCCAACAAAGGCTCCTCCATTCCTTCTGGCCAATAACACCAGCAGTAAAACACAGGGCTTTTCAAAAACAAATGTAAGCAAGAAAATTCAATTGTCTTTAATTAAGTTCTTCCAGAGAGAGACTGGCCATTGTGGCCCAGTCGAGATTATCGGAGGTCAGATGCCTAACAATGGGTCTCTGACCTCAAAGCAAACTCTAAATGGTGGAGTAACCCTGCTGCCTGGGATGGTTTTCTACATTTGCCCTCACTCCTTTCAGCTTTAACTTGATAGCAATCAGCACCGTGGGCACATTTGGGTGGTGGAGGGGGGGGGGGGGGGGGGGGGGGGGGAAGGGAGATGAGGTTGAATAAATGTTATGTTACAGATCCTTGAACTGGCCCTGAAAGGAGCTTAAACCAAAAGAGAAAGCACAAAAAGAGAGGTTGTGCTCACTGAAGAACTTGTGTACAATGGGACGCAGCCTCATTCACAACCATAAATAACTGAACAACTACTTAGTATTCATTTCAAAGACTTACAGATGTGTTCTAGAGATCCTTGCTTCCCAGTGTCTCCCCTCCACACACACACACACACACACACACACACACACACACACACACACACACACACACACACACACACACACACACACCTAAAGTTAGTTACACAGACACACACACACACCACACGCCTACACAGAAGCGTGTACACACATAGCCTCACATATACACTCTCACACATACCCAGTTACACCCACATCCATACACACACATAGCCTCACACACACACACACACACATGCACATACATACCCACACCCACACCTTCACAGACACATTCACAGATACACACACGCACACAAACACACACGCACACACACACACAGGGTTCAGTCGCAGAGGGTACTTTGCACATACCTTGAATGTGCAGACCTGCGTTGAGCTGTACCTGGGCCGTTTAAAATGTTTGCCGTGTGTGCGAGGCTGGGGTAGTTTCACGTGTTGTCTCCCACAGACCCATGTCTCATTTTTCCCCGGACCCGGACTCAGAAGGTGCTGGGAGCTTCCCCAAACACGTCGGCGAACACTTCCTTTCTTGGTGTTGGACCTGTCTCCGGGTGCCCATTGGCGGGGAGGGATTGGTGGACATCCCAAGCTGCGTGGTCTCATCTCTGTTCTCAGGAGGATGAAGAGCAGACATTTGCAGAGATGCAGGGAAACCGAGAGAGGGAGAGGAGAGGAGCTCATGAGCTGACTCAGCCAAAGTCATTCAACTGGGTGATCGAGTCATCACCTGCAATCTCTCTTCTTAGATCAGTCTGTAAATGTTAAACTGCGGAGGAATGCAGATCATTGACAGAGGTCAAAGAGCAAGAATCAGACCATTGCAGAATGTAACACATTAATACACCTCAGTTCAGGAAATACCCAATGATATAAAATGTACAGTTGGAGGAATAGTAGAGATGGCAGGATAAATATAGGATACAGAAAAAAACTTGCATTTCTATGGCATTCTTCAAAATCTCAAGAAAGCTCTGAAGTGTTTTATACCCAATGAATTACTGTAGGAACCAGGGCTACTCATCTGGGGACAATTACTTTTATTTCAAAAATAAACCATTCAGAATTATATATATATATACGCAAAAGGAATAAACACAATGCAAAACCCTGTACGTTCTTAGTGTCATTTGGTCAATACATTCAGTAGTGTTAACACAATTTTTTTAACCACAGCACCATTGCCAATCGTGTGTCCCCCTGGGGTGATGCACTCTTTCATTGTTTGAGGGGCTTTCCCACCAGACTCAGCCCCTCCACGTGCGGTAGCAGACGGACCCCAGACTATGGTCCTTCCCCACAGAGCTTTTGCATTGGCTGCGCCGAGCTTCAGTGCGTCCCACAGCACGTACTCCTGCAGCCTGGAATGCGCCAGTCGGCAGCATTCCCCTACGGACATCTCGCTGTACTGGAAGACCAACAAGTTTCAGACACACCAAAGAGCCATCTTTCACCGTGTTGATGGCCTTCCAGGAGCACTTGATGTCTGTCTCAGTGTGTATCTCTGGGAACAGCCCATAGATCAGAGAGTCCTCTGTCACACAGCTGCTGGGGATGAACCAGGACACGGATCCTTGCATCGGTCTCCACACCCTCTGAGCAAATCCATAGTCTGCAAAGAGATGGGTGGCCGTCTCCTCCAGAATGGGCCCATGCATTGTATGGACACCATTGTATCCAGCAGATAAACCTCTTCCTAGTCATTGGTTGAAGGTTAGATCCTTGTCAGAATTCCCCAAAAATTGCCCGAGGAACCTTTCACTGAAAGGGGCCTCAATTTGACATCTCATCCAAGGAATAACTCCTCCAGCAGCGAAGCACACCCTCAGCACTGCACTGGGTCATGGGATGGAGGATATTGGAAGTCTTCATGGACAAAGTCTGGGTCTGCCCTTGTATCTACTTTGTGTGGTTTTATAAGACTCTTGAATGGACCTCTTGTACGCTAAAGATGAACTCTTGATCTCACAATCTACCTTGTCATGGCCCTTGCACTTTATTTGTCTACCTGCACTGTATTTTCTCTGTGATGGTAACACTATATTCTGCATTCTGTTATTGCTTTTGATTGTCCCTTGAGGACACCTCTGCTTCCTCAGAAGGCTAAGGATATTCCACATGTCCCCAATGACCTTAACCAATTTTTACAGATGCACCATAGAAAGCACCCTATCTGGATGCATCGCAGCTCGGTGTGGTAACCGTTCTGTCCGGGACTGCAAGAAATTGCAGAGAGTCGGGAAGGCAGACAACATAATCACCCCAGTCATTCTCTCTTCTCCCCCCCCACCCCCCAGTCAGGCAGAAGATACAAAAGCCTGAAAGCACGTACCACCAGGTTCAAGGACAGCTTTTATCCTGCTGTTATCAGATTCTTGGACGGACCTCTGATACGCTAAAGATGAACTCTTGACCTCACAATCTACCTTGCCATGGCCCTTGCACCTTATTGTCTGCCTGCACTGCACTTTCTCTGTAACTGGAACACTTTATTCTGCATTCTGTTATTGTTTTCCCTTTGTACTACCTTGATGCTTGGAATGATCTGTCTGGATGGCATGCAAAACAAAGTTTTTCACTGTATCTCTGTACATGTGACAATAATAAATCAATTACCAATTACCAATTTCAATGGGCTTTGAAATCCTGGTTAGGAATAATTAATATAGCGGGTCAATTACGAAAAAACAATCAAAGGCAAGGAAGACATCTGGTTACATCAACCTGACTTTTTTTTATTCATTCACAACGTGTGGACATTGCTGATAATGTCAACATGTAACTGTAACATGCTAATGTAACTAATTGTAATGGTCAGACAGACTGGACAACTGGGTCAAAAGATTCTGGGATCGTGGGCATGTTAAACAGAAACATGGAGTACAGAAACATAGAATAGGGCACGGTAGTGTAGTGGTTAGCATAACGCTATTACAGCGTCAGCGACCCGGATTCAATCCCGGCCACTGTCTGTAAGGAGTTTGTACGTTCTCCCCGTGTCTGTGTGGGTTTCCTCCGGGTGCTCCGGTTTCCTCCCACATTCCAAAGGCGTGCGGGTTAGGAAGTTGTGGGCATGCTATGTTGGTGCCGGAAGCGTGGCGACACTTGCGGGCTGCCCCCAGAACACTCTACGCAAAAGATGCATTTCACTGTGTGTTTAGATGTACATGTGACTAATAAAGATATCTTATAGTATATAAAAAAAGAGTCAGGAAGTCATAAGAAACATTTATAAAACATCTGTAACTGAAAAGGTAGTTTAACAATGAACCAAGTTAGTTGGTCTGGAGTCACGTAATAATTGAAATTGATTTATTATTGTCACATGTACCAAGGTACAGCGAAAAACTTGTCTTGCACACCGTCCATACAGATCAATTCATTACACAGTGCCTTGAGGTAGTACAAGGGAAAACAATAAAAGAATGCAGAATAACGTGTTACAGTTACAGAGAAAGTGCAGTGCAGGCAGACAATAAGGTGCAAGGTCATAACGAGATAGATTGTCAGGTTAAGAGTCCATCTTATCGTACTAGGGAACTGTTCAATAGTCTTATAACAGCAGCATAAAAGCTGTCCTTGAGCCTGGTGGTACATGCTTTCAGGCTTTTGTATCTTCTGCCCAATGGGAGGGGGGAGAAGAGAGAATGTCCGGGGTGGGAGGGGTTCTCTGATTATGTTGTCTGCTTTACAGAGGCAGCGAGAAGTGTAGACAGAGTCCATGGAGGGGAGGCTGGTTTCCATGATGTGCTGAGCTGTGTCCAAGCCATGATGCATTCGGATAGGATGCTTTCTGTGGTGCATCGATGGGTAAGGGTGGCAGATTTCTTCCCAAGAAGGACATTAGTGACCCAAATAATACTTTACCACAATCCAGTCATTTCACGGTTAATGTTACTAGGATTAGTTTTTATTATTTAATCATTTGAATGTAAATCCCCAGCTGCTCTGGTGGGATTCGAACTCATGCCTCTAGATCAATGATCCAGAACTATGGCTGCTCATCCATAACTTAACCACCACGCCCTGTACTCTTACAGTAAATTATCTTAGTTCTTTTAGAGTCTTTTTCAATGTTTTTTTAACATAAAGGAAGGTGATTGCTGGAATTGTTTTTAAAATTGCCAGAACCCACCCCGTAGGAGGGAGAGTGAGGTTTCAGAGACAGTTCACCTGGACATCGCTCAGGACATTATACAGGAAAAACAGGCGGCAGTTAGTGCCGCTGCCTCACAGCTCCAGCGACCTGTGTTCAATCCTGACCTCTGGTGCTGTCTGTGCGGAGTTTGCACGTTCACCCTGTGGTTGTCCCCCCAACCCCCTTGAGTGTCATAGAGTCATTCTGCCATTGTGTTATACAGTACGGAAACCTTTGGCTCAACTCATTCTCTGGTGCTCTGGTCTCCTCCCACGCTCCAAGGATGGGCAAGCTGGTGAGTTAGTTGTTTAGTGTAAATAGTCCTCAGTGTGTAGGCGGGTGAGGCTGCAGGAGACGATAGGACTGTGAGGGAGAATAGATTACAGGGAAATATTTGAGAGGCCATTGGGAATTCAGGGGGAATTAGACTGTCTGCAATCAAGAATGTGAGCTATAAGGAAAGGTTGAACAAAAGTATGAGCTATAAGGAGAGGTTGGACAAACTTGGGTTGTTTTCTCTGGAGCGTCGGAGGTTGAGAGACAACCTGATAGAAGTTTATAAGATTGTGAGAGGCACAGATAGGGTGGACAGCCGGTAGCTTTTTCCCAGGGTCGATATGTCCAGTCAATGGCTCCTTCTCATTCTGTTGATTGAAAAGTTTCAGTCAGAAATAAACACAAAAGATAAAAGATTAAAAGGTACTTTCATTCCTATAGCACCTTTCACAACCTCGAGATGTCTCTTTATAGCTGAAGAAGTCAGTGCTGCAATGTTGGAGACAGGAGGGGTGATTTCTACACAGCAAGATCCCACAAACAGCAGTGTCATAGGAGTGTACCTATCCACCTTTGATGGCTGACAGGGACTTGGTGTAACTAGCTGCTGAACCAATGCATGGGGACGGTACAGTGGCACAGCTAGTAGAGCCGCTTCCTCACAGCGCCAGAGACCTGGGTTCGATCCTTGACCTCCGCTGCTGTCTGTGTGGAGTTTGCACGTTCTCCCTGTGACGCAGTAGATTTCCTCCGGGTGCTCCGGTTTCCTCCCACATCCCAAAGACTTGCGGGTTGGTGGGTTAATTGGTCGCTGTAAATTGTCCCTACCGTGTAGATGGGTGGCAGAATCCGGGGGCACCTAATGGGAATGTGGGGAGAATAGGTTACAGGGGGAAATGGGGAATGTGACAGTGGGACTGTGAGCCGGCAGAGAGTTGATGGGCCGAAATAGCCTCATTCTAAGTCATGGAAATTAACAGCAGTGTGGCTCTCCCTCAGCACTGCACTGGGAGAATTAACCTAGTATTTCCTCTGCTCAGGTCTCTGGGGCGGGACTTGAACCCAGAACCTGAACACCAGCTGACATGGATCACAATAACCAAGAAATTCACCCACCCACCCCAGGTAGGACAGGGTACACTGAAATTCAGCCGATCGATATGTCATTGCAGTGGGTCAGGGAACAGCACAGTGAATCACACAAGTACAGAGGTCGGACAGAAGGTAGAATTGTGCCACAGGGAGGAGGCTGCGGTCAGCGGTTTTGGATGGGAGATCAAGAGATGCCTCCAAAGGAGCAACCGTGACAACTTGAACAAAATCCAGCGCATCTTCCAGCCCTGGTGGGGGTGAAGTGGAGGGAGAGGGCCTCAGCAACTAATCGCTTGCCTCTCTCTCCACCCACCTCCCAGAACATAACACATCTCGGCTGTTGCCACGATACCAGAACTCTTGATCAATATGCATGTTTTCCTTTCACGTCTGGTCACAGACATCCTTTTCTCTCAATGTCCGGACTGAGATTTTAAAAAAAAGAGGGAATTATATCAAGGATTGACTTGTATTTAAACGCAAATACCCACAAAGTAGAATATAGTCCTAGGGTTGGTCAAGGGTCACTCCTGCAGTCATTGAGATACTTTGGCTGGTGAACCTTGTCCTTTGGCATCTGAGGTCAAAGCCAAGACCTCTGCGGAGTGTCCCTCATCAAGAATTAACAAGTGTGACTGCGCCTTGTCCCTTCACTAGACGTTTAAATGGTGTAAACAGAGACATCTGGAATGAGACCTTTCAGCTCAACAGTTGAAAATGATCATGAATCAACAATTGCATTCATAAATCTTCAGGACTAATTACATTAAAGGGGGAATCTAAGGAGGGAACTATGGAAACAGCACAACTTATCAGACGTTTCAATCAAATCATCAAGATAAGTGTTTTCATTCTGTTCCCTCTCTTCCTTCGGTGGGCATTTTAAGTTCTGCTTGTTATCACAAAAACTTCTCAATGGTAAATATTAACGAGCTCTCTCTTTTTAATTAAAATAAAAGGAAACTGCTAGGGCCCGCCGTAACCATTGGCAACACAGCGGCCAAATAATGCATGTCCTTTCATTGTCCAGTAGCAGTCAGAAGCCTCGAGCCTGGCGGCTGGGTTTGTTGTTTCGTCTGACGTCGCTCAAGCTTGGTTGTCGAGGGATGCCAAGGCGTGTGGGAGGCGGTGGGGTGCAGGATCCACAGTCCTGCCAACTAAAGCCACATGCCAGTCCCAGTAGGGGTGTCGAAGAGAAGTGAGCCAGTGAACATGGAAAAATTAAAGTAAGAGAAGTAGGGCAGGCAAGAACTTAAAAATGGATTTTTAATTCAGAAAAGTTATAAAGTCATACAGCATGGAAACAGGCCCTTCTGTCCAACTGGTCCAAGATTCCCATCTAAGCTGGTCCCATTTACCTGCGTTTGGCCCATAAACCTTTCCCATCCATGTACAAGTGCCTTTTAAATGTTGTTAATGCACCTGCCTCAACCACTTCCTCTGGCAGCTCGTTCCATGTAATGACCACCACCTGGATGAAAAAGTTGCCCCTTAGGTTCCTATTAAATCTCTTCCCTTTCACCTTAAACCTATGCCCTCTAGTTCTTGATTCCCCAAACCTGGGAAAAAGACTGTGTGCATTCACACTACCTATGCCCTTCATGATTT
Organism: Pristis pectinata; assembly: GCF_009764475.1. Lineage (NCBI taxonomy): Eukaryota > Metazoa > Chordata > Chondrichthyes > Rhinopristiformes > Pristidae > Pristis > Pristis pectinata. The sequence goes on along the minus strand of NC_067419.1, from coordinate 47,397,915 downwards.
TATACACCTCTATAAGATCACTTCTCAGTCTCCTATGCTCCAATGATAAAAGTCCCAACCTACTCAAGCTCTCTACATAACTCAGTCCCTCGAGTCCCAGCAACATCCCTGTAAATCTCCTCTGAAATCTTTCCAGTTTAATGGCATCTTTCCTATAGCAGGGTGACCAAAACTGAACACAATATTTCAAATGTGGCCTCACCGATGTCTTGTACAACTGCGACATAACGTTCCAACTTCCATACTCAGTGCCCTGACTGATAAAGGCCAGCATGCCAAAAGCCTTCTACACCACCCTGTCCACTTGCAATGCCACTTTCAAGGAACCATGTACCTGTACTCCTAGGTCCCTCTGATCTACAACACTCCCCAGGGCACTATTGTTCACTGTGAAAGTCCTACCCTCATTTGCCTTCTCAAAATGCAACATCTCGCACTTATCCGAATTAAACTCTAACCTATTGTTCAACCTCAGGATATCCCAGAGCCCTTGACAGCCAACAAAATACTTCTTGAAGTGCAGGCACTGATGTGATGTGGTAAATTGTCCCCTATTGGTGCAAATGACTGATAGAATCAGGGTAGAGATGATCAGTAGAATAAAATGGGATGAGTATAAATGGGTTGTTGATGGTCGGCATGGACTCAATGGGCCGAAGGGCCTGTTTCTGTTCTGTATGGTTCGATGGCTGTATTAAGCATCAATTAGTGCACTATAAGGACCCACAGATGTACAGAACAGAAACTGGGTCTGCTGGTTATGCTTCAGATGAGACTTAATTTATTCTTTGGGATCTGGGCATTACACTTATTGCCTTTCACGTATGGTGACAGACTCCCATTTCTGACATGGCCCCGGCTTCATCTGCCCATCAACCCTTCCTCACCTGCATTCACCTATCACCTGCCAGCTCCTGCCTCACCCTGCCCCCTCATCCTTTGTACTGCCCATCTCCCGTTTACACTCTCAGTCCTGATTATGGTCTTGACTCGAAACGTCAACTATCCCTTTGCCTCCGCAGATGCTGTCTGACCTGCTGAGTTCCTCTTGCAGCTTGTGTTTTGCTCTACAGTCTCTCGCGTCATCATTTATTACCTATCCCTATACACTCACGACTGCGTGGCCAGATTCTGCTCTAACTCCATCTACAAGTTTGCACATGATGCCACCAGACTAGGCCGTATCTCAAATCACGATGAGTCAGAGTACAGGAAGGAGATAGAGAGCTTAGTGACATGGTGTCATGACAACAACTTTTCCCTCAATGTCAGAGCTGGTCATTGACTTCAGGAAAGGGGGGCAGAGCACATGCAGCTATCTACATCAACAGTGCTGAGGTCAAGAGGGCTGAGAGCTTCAAGTTCCTAGGAGTGAAAATCACCAATATCCTGTCCTAGTCCAACCATGTAGACACCATGGCCAAGAAAGCTCACCAGCTCCTCTACTTCCTCAGGAGGCTAAAGAAATTTGGCATGTCCCCTTTGACCCTCACCAATTTTTGACGATGCAGCATAGAAAGCATCCTATCTGGATGCATCACAGTTTGGTATGGCAACTGCTCTGCCCGTGACTGCAATAAACTGCAGAGAGTTGTGGACACAGCCCAGCACATCACAGAAACCAGCCTCCCCTCCCTGGACTCTGTCTACACTTCTCGCTGCCTCAGTAAAGCAGCGACCCACCCCTGACATTCTCTCTTCTCCCCCCTCCCATCAGGCAGAAGATACAAAAGCCTGAAAGCACGTACTGCCAGGCTCAAGGACAGCTTCTATCCTGCTGTTATAAGACTATTGAATGGTTCCCTAGTACAATAAGATGGACTAGAGAAATAAAGGACTGCAGATGCTGGAATCTAGATGAAAAACACGACGATGCTGGAGGAACTCAGCAGGCCAGGCAGCATCCGTGGAGAAAAGCAGGTGGTCAACATTTCAGGTCAATAAGATGGACTCTTGACCTCACAATCCACCTTGTTATGGCCTTGCACCTTACTGCCTACCTGCACTGCACTTTTTCTGTAACTGTAACACTTTATTCTGCATTCTGTTATTGTTTTACCCTGTACTACCTCAATGAACTGATGTGATGAATTGATCTGTATGAATGGTATTCAAGACAAGTTTTTCACTGTTCCTCGGTTCATGTGACAATGATAAAACAATTCCAATTCCGATCCCTGATTGACCCTTGAGAACACCTCTACTTCCTCAGAAGGCTAAGGATATTCAGCATGTCGTCAATGACAACCAATTTTAGCAGATGCACCATAGAAAGCATCCAATCCAGATGCATCACAGCTTGGTATGACAACTGCTCTGCCTGAGAACACAAGAAATTGCAGAAAATTGTGAACTCAGCCCAGACCATCACGCAAACCAGCCTCCCCTCCACTGAGTCTGTCTACACTTCTTGCGTCCTTGGAAAAGCAGCTTATATAATCACCCTGGTCATTGTCCCTTCTCCCGTCTCCTGTCGGGCAGAAGATACAAAAGCTTGAGAGCATGTACCACCAGGATCAAGGACAGCTTCTATCCTGCTGTTATCAGACTCTTGAACAGACCTCTCAAGCATAGCAGTTAACGTAACACTATTACAGCGCCAGCGACCCGGGTTCAATTCCCGCCACTGTCTGTAAGGAGTTTGTACGTTCTCCCCATGTCTGCGTGGGTTTCCTCCGGGTGCTCCGGTTTCCTCTTACATTCCAAAGACGTACAGGTTAGGAAGTTGTGGGCATGCTGTGTTGGCGCCGGAAGTGTGGCGACACTTGCGGGCTGCCCCCAGAACACTATGCAAAAGGTGAAATTCACTGTGAACATAGAACATCGAACAGTACAGCCCACAATGTCTGTGCCGAACATGATGCTGAATTTAACTAAATCATTTCTGCCTGCACACGATCCACATCCCTCCATCCCTGCATATTCATGTGTCTAACTGACAGCCTCTTATACGCCACTATCGTATTTGCTTCCACCACCACCCCTGGCAGCCTGTTCCAGGCACCCACCACACCTTGCCCCACACATCTCCTTTAAACTTTCCCCCTCTCACCTTAAATGCATGTCCTCTACTACATGACATTTCTACCCTGGGAAAAAGATTCTGACTGCCTACCCTATCTATGCCTCTCATAATCTTATAAACCTCTATCAGGTCTCCCCTCAGCCTCCACCGCTCCAGAGAAAACAACCTGAGTTTGTCCAACCTCTCCTTAAAGGTTGTACCTACTAATCCAGGCAGCATCCTGGTGAACCTCTTCTTCACCCTTTCCAAAGCCTCGATAACACATTTGTTATGTGTCAGGATGTGCCAAGGGATTGCTACACAGAAAGGTAGGGCAGTATCAAACCCCCGCCTCAAGCAGGGAAGCTGCATAGTTCTGAAAAAAAATGCCAACCCCTATTGAGGAGACAATTTCTTCCTATGGAAATGGGAAACAAAAGGGCATTGACCTGGGCTGCCCTATGCCAGAATGAGGCACAGCTACCCCTGTGCAAACATAGCGAAGTCTCCCCTCAGCCAATCACACAGCCTCAGCACTCAGCCACCACTGAGACTGTTGCTATTTGTATTTCCTTTTAATCTGTCACTTGGCTGATCAAACATTCAGCACAATATGGCTTGCGCATTTCTTCATTAGTCCCCACTGAGCATTCACGAAGGAGGATGAGTGAGTTATAACTTGTCTCTGCTTTGGCCCAGCCCCTCTCCCTTGAACAGCAGCCTTGTTGAAACAGGACAGAGCCATTTTAGGCTCCATTAAAATGGCCTTGTGTCTTTGCTGTGTTACAGGTCCACAACAGAGTCAAGAGAAAGACAGGTAAGATTATTAAGATACCGGGTAGAGTTTGTCAACAGTGTCCTGCATTTCCATGTTGTATGAAGCACAAGAGAACGAGTCAAGTGAGATTTATTGCAGGACAGAGCTGCTGGAAACATCCAGGCTGCAGTAACTGAATCAGAATCAGGTTTATTATAGAACATCGAACATCACAGCACAGTACAGCCCCTCGGCCCACAATGTTGTGCTGAAATTTTATCCTGCTCTAAGATCTATCTCTCCCTTCCCTCCCACATAACCCTCCCCTGTACTAATTCAATGTATCTGCACTATGTGTAATGAATTGATCTGTATGAACGGTATGCAAGACAAGTTTTCCACTGTACTTCGGTACAAGTGACAATAATAAACCAATACCAATACCTCTTTCATTCATGTGTCTATCTAAGAGTCTCTTAAATGTCCCTAATGTATCTGCCCCTACAACCTCTGCCGGCAGTGTGTTCCACACACCCACCACTCTCTGTGTAAAAAATCTTATTGACATTTGTCGTGAAATTAGTTGTTTTGCAACAGCAGTACAGTGCAAGATGTAAAAATTACTAGCAGTTACAAAAATAACTAAGTAGTGCAAGAGAGGAACAACAAGGCAGTGTTCATGGACCGTTCAGAAATCTGATGGCGGAGGGGAAGAAGCTGTTCTTCATAAAGTGGGCAGGGACGGGAAGGTGGTCTGTGGGGTGGGATGAGGCAGAGCTATGACATTAGTTTGGACAGCTTTGTAACACCACATTGTCTGCAGATTATTCACAAGTTAAAAGAGCCCTCGATCTCTCACCACGGACAGAGGGGGGAGGTTTGCCTCTGCCCCTGAGTTACTGTGGCTGGGTGCTCTGAGACACCTGCGCAGACACTGAAATGAAACACAGCGTCCACCCACCCCTGCCTAGGCAATGAATCCGGCCAACAGCTTATGGAGTGAGTGTAAATCAGGGATCTGTGCCACTGGTGTGTTGTGGCATTCCCGCAACTTGCTTCACGCAGGGTGAATGGGGAATGCCAGATTCCCCCCTCCCCTTCCTGCACTCCCACATAGGGAGATGCCTCAGGGTGTGAAGCGAGACGCACAAGCTGCCAGCACGAGGGGGTTTAGAAACCGCTCCGAGGTTCACAGGTCTAAGGAAGGGCATCACCGTCATCGACGTGGTTTCATTGTGCTTCCTCCACAGGAGTACCATCTGCTATCTGTCAATGCATCACCTGCTTGTCTGGACTGTTGCTGTGGCAACAGGGTTGCAGGGATTAGACAAATCAGAGGTTACACTAGAGAGAGGGAAACCACGTTAGGCAGGAAGAGGGTTACCGGGGACACAATGAATGGGGGAGCATCATCGCAGTGCAAGTCAACTGGGTATCTCTCCTAACATGCTGAAAAATCTATGTCTGCTCACTGCTATAAAGCTTTCATGGAGTCACACAGAATGGAAAATAGGCCCTTCGGCCCATTAGGTCCATGCCAACCGTCAACCAATCCCATTCTCATCAACTCCCCACAAGATTCTACCACTCACCTACACACTAGGGACAATTGGAATAGTGAGCTCTATAGAACCCTGGTTAGACCACACGGAGTACTGTGTTCAGTTCTGGTCACCTCATTATGGGAAGGATGTGGAAGCTTTAGAGAGGGTGCAGAGGAGATTTACTAGGATGTTGCCTGGTTTGGAGAGCATGTCTTATGAGGATAGGTTGAGCGAGCTACGGCTTTTCTCTTTGGAGAGGAGGAGGATGAGAGGTGATTTGATAGAGGTGTACAAGATGATAAGAGGCATAGATTGAGTGGACATTCAGAGACTTTTTCCCAGGGCTAACATGAGGGGACATAATTTTAAGGTGATCGGAGGAAGATATAAGGGGGATGTCAGGGGTAAGTTTTTTTTTTACACAGAGAGTGGTGGGTGCGTGGAACGCTCTGCTGGCAGAGATTGTGGGGACAGATACATTAGGGACATTTAAGAGACTCTTAGATAGACACATGAATGATACTGAAATGGAAGGCGATGTGGGAGGGAAGGGTTAGAGAGATCTTAGAGCAGGATAAAATGTCAGCACAACATTGTGGGCGGAAGGGCCTGTACTGTGCTGTAATGCTCTATGTTCTAATTAACCCACCGATCCGCACATCTTTGGGATGTGGGAGGAAACCGGAGCACCTGGGGAAACCCACAAGGTCACAGGGAGAAGGTGCAAACTCCACACAGACAGCACCCAAGGTCAGGATTGAACCCGGGTCTCAGGAGCTGTGAGGCAGCAGCTCTACCCGCTGTGCCACCGTGCGGACTTTTCTCAAGCGGCCCAGTACTAACTAAATGCACATTAGTGTGAGCTCCTGTTAACACGTCTAGATCCGAAATAACCAACCTCAGAACCCTTAAAGACAGTGGAACATTAGCCCTATCGCAATGTGTTGCTGAAGTTGTCTTAAGGACAACTAAATAACAACTGCAAACACAGTAATCTGAACTCCAAACAGAAAATGCACACCATTTATTTAAGAGATAAGACCAGTGCATTGAAAACACAGTCCAAACCTCTGGAGTTTAGTTGTTTAAGTGAGATTTGTTCCAGGTTTACACGATATTACAGGGAACTAATGGGAATTTCTACGTATTGTTTCAGCAATTGTGAACTTCACTGGTAAGGCCAGCATTTACTACCCATCCCTAACTGCCCCTGAGGAGACGCCAGTGGAGTTCACATGGCGAAGGTTCTCCCACAGTGGATGGGAAGTTTCAGGATTCCAGTGCGGATGAAAGACCAATGATGCACCTTCAAATGAGGATAACCCGGAGGGGAACCTATGAGCCGACAACTCCTTTGGTCACAGTTTTGGGAGGGGCTGTTGGAGAACTCACGGGAAATCAATGCCCCAATGCCGTGACTTTTGTAGATGCAGCAGCCACAAGCTCCAGCCACGGAGGGAGGGAATACGTAGGCTGGCAAATTGGGGTCCGGGTTGGTTAGTTCTGGATGGTGCCGAGCTCGTTCAGTGTTGTAGGAGCTTCACATGTACAGTATAGGACAGCAACTACTTCCTCACACATCGGGCTAGGGTCTTGCATTCGGGGAAGTGGTGGGAGCAGATAAGATAGTAATGTTCAAGAGGCATTTAGACAGGCAATTGGTAAATTGGTTTATTATTGTCACATGTACTGAGTTACAGTGAGAAACTTTGCTTTGCATGCCGTCCACACAGATCGTACAAGGGAAAAGGAACAACTGAATGCAGAATATAGTGTTACAGCTACAGAGAAAGTGCAGTGCAGGTAGACAATAAGGTGCAAGGGCATAACCAGGTAGATTGTGGGGTCAAGAGTCCGTCTTTTTGTATCTGGTTTCTGTGCTGTGCTGGGCTGTGTCCATAACTCTCTGCAGTTCATTGCAGTCACGGACAGAGCAGTTGCCATACCAAGCCATGATGCATCCAGATAGGAAACTTACTATGGTGCCTCGATAAAAATTGGTAAGGGTTGATGGGGACATACCAAATTTCTTTAGCTTCCTGAGGAAGTAGAGGTGCTGGTGAACTGTGTGATTAAGTACTCCCAAACCTCTCTCTGTGGCAGCTTGTACACATTCCCAACCAGAAAACTTCCTGTACAGTGGGAAAACACAACATATGTTGTCCTTTACCGAAGCCTGAAGCAGCTGTTAGCTCCCTTTGCATGTCTGACTACATCTGTTTGGGACCTTGTTCTATTCAGGTCAGTTTGAGTTGAGGTGATCACCATCACTGCAGCCAAACTTGGGGAAGTGCATACCCCCCTCCCTAACCCTGCACCCCAACATCTGCCCCACATCTGTCTGCATACCCATTCCTTAACCCTGCGCCTCAACGCTCTCTCCTCCAGTACATCTGTCCGCATACCCCCTCTGTAACTCTGCACTCCAGCTCTGCCCCACAATATCTGCCTACATACTGCTCCAGAACCTTGCACCCCAACTCTCTCCTCCGCAACATCTGCCTGTGTATCCTTTCCCGAACCCTGGACTTTACAACATCTGGACCCTCCCCTCCACTGTCAGAAACGCTGTGGCCCAATTTCTGCTCCAAATGTAGCTGCTCAAAGACACCTGGTCTAACAGTTGGCTTCCACCATGCCCTCTTGGCCATACATGAGGGTCTACCCAGAGGGAACTTTCTGAATGCCTAAAGGTATTAAATGAAAATGGAAAGTTCAGGTTTATTGTTGTCACAGGCATACATACCCAGGGTATAAATACCATGAAAATGAGCTCTCTGCAGCAGCAGCACAGCACATTACAAGATGAGGACAAATATGTTGACGTAAACTTGAATTAACATAAATTATACATACCTTGCATGTGTGCCAAATAAACATAATGGCACTAGTGGGAGAGAAAAATATAGTCTGAGGTAGCGTGAAGGTTTTTCAGGTGGGTTCAAGAACCTGACAGCAGTGGGGAAGAAGCTGTTGTTGAATCTTGAGGTGTGGGTCCTCAGGCTCCTGTACCTCCTGCCTGACGGCAGCATTGAGAAGAGGGCACGGCCCAGATGGTGGGGGTCCCTGACGATGGACGTCGCCTTCCTGAGACATCGCCTGTTGTAGATGTCCTGGATGGTGGGGAGAGCTGTACCCGTGATGGAACTGGCTGAGTCCCAACACTCTCTGTAGCCTCTTGTGTTCCTGTGAATCGGAGTTTGCATACCAGCTCAGTCCATCATGGAAACCAGCCTCCCCTCCATGGACTCTGTCTACACTTCTCACTGCCTCGGTAAAGCAGCCAACATAATCAAAGTCCTCACCCCCACCCCACCAGACATTCTCTCTTCTCCCCCTCCCGGGTTCAATTCCCACCGCTGTCTGTAAGGAATTTGTCCGTTCTCCTCCTGACTGCATAGGTTTCCTCCGGGTGCTTCGGTTTCCTCCCACATTCCAAAGACGTACAGGTTAGGAAGTTATGGGCATGCTATGTTGGCGCCGGAAGAGTGGTGACACTTGCGGGCTGCCCCCTAGCACATTCTCAGTAATGCAAAAAGATGCATTTCACTGTGCGTTTCGATGAACACATGACTAATATCCATCTATCTATTTTTCTAATTAGGACGCATTTAAAATTAAACAGTAATTTCTGCAATGACCTTAACTGTGTGCCAAGTTAAATTATTTTCTTTGTCTTTCAGGAGCTTTGTCTGAACATAATTCCAACATTTGCAAACCTGATAGATTATCCATTCATGAAGAACTCTTTAATACCTCGCATTAAGAGTACCTTGCCCCAGAACACTTTGCACAAAAGATGCATTTCACTGAGTGTTTCAAGGTACATGTGACTAATAAAGATATCTTATCTTATCTTACAATAAAATGGACTCTTGACCTCACAATCTACCTCGTTATGACCTTGCACCTTATTGTCTGCCTGCACTGCACTTTCTCTGTAGCTATTACTTTATTCTGCATTCTGTTATTGTTTTACCCTGTACTACCTCAATGCAACGTTGTAATGAATTGATTGTACAAACAGCATGCAAGACAAGTTTTTCACTGTGCCTCTGTGACAATAATAAACCAATTCCACTTAGAATTAAATTGTCCTTTTCACAACGCCCAGGCTGTACCATGTAGCGCTTATATTGAAGTGGATCTTTATTACAATGAAGACAACACAACAATCAATGTGGGCACAGCAAGCTCCCACATTGGTAATATAATACTGATTAAGGAAATCTATTTTAGGAATAAACATGGGCCAAGTCACCAGGGAGAATGCCCCTGCACTTCTCTGAATGAGTATCATGGGATTCTTTTCATCTAACTAACAGAAGAGAAGGACTTCAGATTAACATTGTCAAAGAAATTAGCACCACACTTAAAGTTTAGTGTCGACATCCCCGGAGTGATCTACTGCTGTCCACTGAGGCACAGCTGACACTGAAGTCCAAGGTCAGAGAACGTCTAGTGGTAACTCACCTGGGAATATCCTCTTTAGCCATGGTCTTCCACCTCAGCAAACTTGAACTTGAATGTAGCAGAGATCTCCAGCCATACAGAGCAGTCTGGTGTCCACTGGAGGCTAAATTAAGTTGAGGTACAGATCCCGTTGGTGGAACAGGTTTGACGGACTGAGTGACCAGCTCCTGATCCCATGACCCTGTGCATTTTTGAGACTGGTGATAAACTGGGTGGACGGAGTGCGGTTGGTTGTCGGGGAGAGAGATGAAGAGTTCCACTCACCTTCGCTCTTCCCTTGTGGTCATTGAACTTCTTCCTACACAGAAGCCAGACCCTGGGTGATGATTGGGCGCTTCCCCTCAGCCACCCCCACTGTGCCTTGTTGCTTTGTGACCCTGGGCATTCTCCCACAGAGTCCGGGGATCGGGCTCTCCCTCATGTGTCCTGACTCCCAACACCACCAGCTGCAGGGATGCATCCTTGGAGGACACCCACATCATGAGAGTTTAGCCATGAACACAGCTGACCACCCAACCCCTGTACAGACCCTATAGACCCCGGTACAGACCCTGGCCAGATGCATCACGGCTTGGTACAGCAACTGCTCTGCCTGAGACCACAGAAAGTTGTGGACACAGCTCAGCACATCACAGAAACCAGCCTCTCCTCCATGGACTCTGTCTACACTTCTCGCTGCCTCGGTAAAGCAGTCAACATAATCAAAGACCCCCACCCCGGACATTCTCTCTTCTCCCCGCTCCCGTCAGGCAGAAGATACAAAAGCCTGAAAGTACGTATCACCAGGCTCAAGGACAGCTTCTATCCCTACAGTTATAACACTATTGAACAGACATCCAGAGAGTGGTGGATGCCTGGAATGCATTGCCTGATAGGGTGGTGGAGGCAAACTCAATGGGGGCTTTTTAGAGGGGCTTGGATGGACACGAGTAAGAGGAAAATGGAGGGATATGGGCGTTCCGTAGGTAGGAGGGGTTAGCTATGTCGGCACAACATTGTGGGCCGAAGGGCCTGTTCTGTGCTGCACTGTTCTATGTTCCATGTTCTTGTACATCTCTTGACATCACAATCTACCTCATCATGGCCCTTGCACCTTATTGTCTGTCTGCACTTTCTCTGTAACTGTAACACTTTATTCTGCGTTCTGTTATTGTTTTCCCTTGTACTAACTCAATGCACTGATGTGATGAAATGATCTGTATGGACGGCAGGCAAAACAAAGTTTTTCCCTGTACCTCAGTACATGTGACAAGAGTAAATCAATTTACCAATTTAATTTACCAATATAAAAGATCACCTGAAACAATTTTTGAGCTGTGTTCTCCAAAGGCAAACATCATTTAAAACAGATTATCTGGTTATTTAATAAAAGCAGAAAACACTGAAACATTCAGTGGTTGGGGCAACATCTGTAGAACTGGGACAGTGGGGAAACAGCTAGCTTTAAGTCACAGAGTGGGGGCGAAGCTGATAAACTGAGGCCAGGGGACTGCCTAGGTTTCCCAATGTCCGTGAAGCCATCTGGTTAATAGATTAACGATGGCAGTTAGAGAGAGAGAAAACACAAATAAAGGTACAGGTGAAAGTTGTGAACTGCAGGTTGGAGCTATTGCAGAAACCAAGCAGAGAATGCAGAAAAAGGCCAGCAGATCAGGCAATGTCTGTGGACTGAGTAAAACTGAGTAACTCTCACAGGAGAATAAAGTTACTGCAGAAATTACCTAAAATTGTTGAATTCATTGTTGAATCTCAGTGCTGTCATATGTCTGAAGGAAGATGTAATGCTGTTCCTCAAGGTTACGTTGGACCTCAGGAACATAAGAGGCTACAGATAGATGGGTTAGGTTGGTTATATGTTGGAAAATTAAAGTGACCGGCAACTGAAAGCACAGGGTGGACCTTGTCAAAGCAGTCCCCCAGTTTGTGTTGAGTTTCTCCATTCATTGCACTGGTCATTTATTGCATTATGGTTGGTGCAACCTTGCACAGGTTTACACTGTAGCAATGACTACCTTGCAGAAGTATTTCTTTGGTAGGATGGATTAGCCATTCCATCCTTACAAGATAATAGTAGATACGAGACTTTCCTCACAAAGCATTGATAGAGACCTTGTATAGAGTCAAATAGAGATACAACACGGAAACAGGTCTTCGGCCCATCGTCTGTGCTATCCATCAACCACCCATCCTGCATTAATCCCTTCTTTTTATTCTCCCCACATTCCCGTCAACTTTCCCCGGATTCCAACACTCACCTGCGCACCAGGGGCAACTTACAGTGGCTGATTAACTTACCAACCTGCACCTCTTTAGGAACTGGGAGGAAACCAGACCACCCGGAGGAAACGCACGCGATCACAGGGAGAACATGCAACTCCACGCGGTCAGCACCAGAGGTTGGAGTTGAACTGTGTGACAGTGGCTCTCCTAGCTGCCCGAATGAAACAATGTGGTGGTAAAACAGAACTACTTGTTTCCCCTGGGCAGCAGGAGATCCTCAGAGGGAGGGGACTCTCTCCGCAAACTTCACCCCCACCCCAAGCTCTGCTGTCTCTGAACTGGCACCGTCCCGTTTACCCACTGGGATCACAGTCCTGCAGTGCTTTGAGTGTTAAGATTCTCATCCCTCGCACTTGCCTCATCTCTTTAACCTCCTCCTTCTCAAAACCCTTCACCATCTCCTCCAATTCTAGCCCCTGACTCACCACCAAGGCCCAGACTTCTCTCCAATCACCTTCCCAGTGGCTGTGTTCAGTCTGAACCCTGAGTTCTGGAATTCTCTCCCCAATCACCTTCCTCGCTTTACCTCTCCCTTCATCCTCAAATCCTGAATCATCGGCTGAGTTGAGGGACTCCTCACCTCTCTCTCCACATAACTTGGTGGCACATTTTGTTCACAGCTCCTGTGAAACGCCTCAGGATTCTGAAGGTGCTATATAGAGTCACACAGCATGGAAACAGGCCCTTCAGCCCAACTGGTCCTGGCCGACCAAGATCCCCATCTGAGCCAGTCCCACTTGCCTGCATTTTAGCACCACATCCCACTAAACCTTTCCTACCCATGGACCTGTCCGAGTGCCTTTTATACGTTGTTAATGTACCTGCCTCAACCACTTCCTCTGGAGCTCATTCCATATACTGACCACCCTCTGGGTGAAAAAGTTGCCCCTCAGGTTCGTATTAAATCTCTCGCCTCTCACCCTAAACCTATGCCTTCTAGTTCTTGATTCCCCAACCCCGGGAAAAAGACTGTGCACATTCACCCTATCGATGCCCCTCATGATTTTATACATCTCTATAAGGTCACCCACCATTCTCCTATGTTCCAATAAAAAAAATACAGATATAAATGTACACTATTGCTGTGGATCTCTCCACACACCCCTGACATGTGGTAGAAGGTCACATTTTTGCCCCTGCTCACCGCCCCGCCCTCAGAGCTGAGCAAGTGTCCTCGGAGGCTTTGAGTTCAAACCCCAGGACAGATCTTGTGAAGAATTCCAGGCCACTGCTCCTGCAGTTCCTGGCCGATGTTTATCATTTGCTAAAACTGATTACCTCCTCTTTCATCTCACTGCACTTTGGCGGACCTGGCTATTTCCAAATTAGCTGCCTCAATTCCCACATTACAGCAGTGACTCAGTTCCCGTGAAGTCCTCCACTGGTTTCAGGGTGACTGAAGGAGTTTACCTGCCGGCAGCTGTAGCTACATTAAACACAAGGACCTGTGACTTTAATTTGACAGAAGTGAGGCTTTTGAATCTGGCAGGCAGCCATCTGGATCCCAAGAAAAGTTCATCAGAGCGACTGAAATGGCTTTAATTGCAGCGTAATCTCATTTCTCTGCAGAGCCCCAGCTACAAGTGAAAGGGGCCACTGATTGTCACTGATCAATGGTTCTGAGCGGCAGAGGGTTGCCTGCCACACCAGCAACACACCTGGAGGGCAGGTGATGAGGTTCCTTTGTTTGTTAAAATGTTAGTTGGCTTTGTAGGATCTGGTGGCTATGTTACTGGGTTAGTAATCCAGAGGCTTTAACTAGTGCTCTGCATTATTAATTTACAAAGGTTTGATTACCATCTCCGCTGGCTTTGGAGTTTTAATAAACATTGAAGGATAAAACTAGCATCAGTAAGGGTGATGGTTTGTCATAACGATCCATTGAAAGTGTCCTGACTGGTTGCATCACGGTCTGGAACGGCAATTCGAATGCACAGGGACATAAGAAGCTGCCCAATACATCACGGGCACATCCCTCCCCACCATCAGTAGTATCTACAGGAGGCGCTGCCTCAAGAAGGCAACATCCATCATCAAAGATCCCCACCATCCGGGCCATGCCATCTTCGCGCAGCTCCCATCGGGTAGGAGGTACAGAAGCCTGAAGTCCCACACCACCAAGTTCAGGAACAGCTACTTCCCTTCAACCATTCGGTTCTTGAACCAACCGGCACAACCCTAATCACTACCTCAGTATAGAAACATTGTGACCGCTTTGGTCACTTTGCACTAAAATGGGCTTTTTTTTGTTCTAATTGTGTTCTTTCTTGTATAATTTGTGTATAATTTATGTTTAATTTATGTTTTTCTTGTGAATGCTGCTTATCCGATGCTATGTGCTTGTGATGCTGCTGCAAGTAAGTTTTTCATTGGACCTGTGCACACATGGACTTGTGCAGATGACAATAAACTCAGCTTTGACTTTGACTTTGAGGAGATCTACCATCCTGTTAGTCTTGCTATATGTGACTCCAGACCAATGGTGCTGTGGTTGCTTCGTAACTACCCTCTCCAATGACCAAGCAAGCCCACACAGTTGATGGTCATTAGACTTGGCAATAAATGTTGGCCTTGTCAATGATGTTTCCATTCTGTGGATTAATAAAATGACGAGCTTTGCATTTTTTCATTCATTCAAGGGACGTGGGCTTCGCAGGCTGAGCCAGCATTTAATTGCTCACCCCTAGTTGCCCTTGAGAAGGTGGTGGTGAGCTGCCTTCTTGAACTGCTGCAGTCGACGTGTGGGTGTACCCACAGCGCTGTTAGGGAGGGAGTTCCAGGACTTTGACCCGGTGACGGTGAAGGAACGGCGATATATTTCCAAGTCGGGACGGTGTGTGGCTCGGAGGGCAACTTGCAGGGGGTGGGGTTCCCTGGGCTTTTGCTGCCCTTGTTCTTCTAGGTGGTAGAGGTCATGGGTTTTTATGCGTGCTTTGCCCACTGCTCTACTCTCTCTACACTCACGAATGTGTGGCTCGGCACAGCTCAAATGCCATTTATAAATTCGCCGATGACATCACTGTCATTGGCAGAATCTCAAATGGCGATGAGGAGGCGTACAGGAGGGAGATAGATCGGCTGGTTGAGTGGTCTCACAACAACAACCTCGCGCTCAACGTCAGCAAGACCAAGGAACTGATTGTGGACTTCAGGAAGGGGAAGTCGGGAGAACACACACCAGTCCTCATTGAGGGGTCAGCGGTGGAAAGGGTGAGCAGCTTTGAGTTCCTGGGTGTCAACAACTCAGAGGATCTATCCTGGGCCCAACACATTGATGCAATCACAAAGAAGGCACGCCAGCGGCTCTACTTCATTGGGAGTTTGAGGAGATTTGGTACATCACCAAAGACTCTTGCAAATTTCTACAGATGTACGGTGGAGAGCATTCTGACTGGTTGCATCACCGCCTGGTATGGAGGCTCCAATGTGCAAGATCGAAAGAGGCTGCAGAGTGTTGTAGACTCAGCCAACTCCATCGTGGGCACAACCCTCCCCACCATCGAGGACATCTTCAAGAGGCGGTGCCTCAAGAAGGCGGCATCCATCACTAAAACCCCTCATCATTTGGGACATGCCCTCTTCTCGTTACTACCATCGGGGAGGAGGTACAGGAGCCTGAAGACCCACACTCAACGATTCAGGAACGGCTTCTTCCCCTCCGCCATCAGATTTCTGAACAGTCCGTGAACCCATGAACACTACCTCGTTATTCCTCTTTTGCATTATTTATTTGTTTTTGTAACTTATAGTAATTATTATGTCGTGCACTGTACTGCTGCCACAAAACAACTTTCACAACATATGTCAGTGATAGTAAACCTGATCTGATTCTGCTGTCTAATGAGCCTTGTTGAGTTGCTGCAGTGCATCCTGTAGACGGTACAAACTGCTGCTACTGTGTGTCGGTGGTGGAGTGAGTGAGTGGTTGTGGATGGGGTGCCGATCAAGCAGGCTGCTATGTCTTGTACGGTGTTGAGCTTCCTGAGTGTTGTTGAAGCTGCACTCATCCAGGCAAGTGGAGAGTGTTCCCTCACACCCCTGACTTGAGCTTTGTAGATGGTGGACAGGCTTTAGGGAGTGAGGAGGTGAGTTATTCACCACAGGATTCCCAGCCTCTGACCTCCTCTTGTGACTACATACTGTATAAGGTTCCTTTGTTGAAATGTTAATCGGCCCTGTCGGATTTGGAGGTTATGTTACTGGGCTAGTTATCCAGAGGTTTAACTGTGCTCTGCATTATTAATTTACAAAGGTTTGATTACCATCTCAGCTGGCGATGGAGTTTTAATAAATATTGAAGGGTAAAACTAGCATCAGTAATGGCAATGGTTTGTAGATGGTGTGTATGTGTGTGTGTAGATGTGTATCTCACACACACATACACACCATCTACAAACCACCACCACTGGTGCGTAAATGTGTATGTGATATGCCTTCTTTACCACCCAATCAATGTGTGCAGCCACTTTCAGGGAGCTATGGACTTGGACCCCAAGATCCCACTGTTCTGTGTTAAGGGTCCTGCCATTAACTGTGTACTCTCCCTTTACATTTGATCTCCCAAAGTGCAACACCTCACACTTGGTCAGATTAAACTCCATCTGCCATTTCTCCGCCCATGTCTGAAGCTGCTCTATATCCCGATGTATCCTTTGGCAATCTTCTACACTATCCACAACACCACCAATCTTTGAATCATCTGCAAACTTACTAACCCACCGATCCACGTTTTCATCCAGGTCATTTATATATACTGGCTTCTAATACTTTCCCCATGACAAGTGTTAAGCTAATTAGCTTGCAGGGCCCTGCTACACAATTACTTGGTGTGAGGGCAGGTGAATGAACGGTTGAACATGCAAAATCTGATCTTTGCACTTGGATATGAAGTTGCAGTCAATGGAACTGGTAGCCAAGAATGCAAAAGGATTATCTTCTACCACTGCAGTCCGTGGTCAAAGAAGTGTAATGAGATCCAAGACTGTGAAACAAAGTCTGAAAGGTGTTGTGGTAAGAACATCTCAGTTAGCTGCTAGAGGTGCAATGGTCGTAATTCACCATAGTCTTAACAGCTTAGAACACAGCCAGATCTTGGGGTCTTGGGGTCCAAGTCCATAGAACGCTCAAAGCAGTTTGCACAGGTTGACTCTGTGGTTAAGAAGGCATACAGTGTATTGTCCTTCATCAATCATGGAATTGAATTTAGGAGCCAAGAGGTAATGTTGCAGCTATATAGGACCCTGGTCAGACCCCACTTGGAGTACTGTGCTCAGTTCTGGTTGCCTCACTACAGGAAAGATGTGGAAGCCATAGGAAGGGTGCAGAGGAGATTTACAAGGATGCTGCCTGGATTGGGGAGCATGCCTTATGAAAACAGGTTGAGGGAACTCAGCCTTTTCTCCTTGGAATGACGGAGGATGAGGGGGCACCTGATAGAGGTGTATAAGATGATGAGAGGCATTGATCGTGTGGATAGTCAGAGGCTTTTCCCCAGGGCTGAAATGGTGGCCACAAGAGGACACAGGTTTAAGGTGCAGGGGAGTAGGTACAGAGGAGATGTCAGGGGTAAGTTTTTTACTCAGAGAGTGGTGAGTGCGTGGAATGGGCTGCGGGAAACGGTGGTGGAGGCAGATACGATAGGGTCTTTTAAGAGACTGTTGGATAGGTACATGGAGCTTAGAAAAATAGAGGGTTATGGATAAGCCTAGTAATTTCTGAGGTAGGGACATGTTCGGCACAGCTTTGTGGGCCAAAGGGCCTAAATCATGCTGTAGGTTTTCTATGTTTCTAAATGTTTCAGTCACCAAAAGATCAGATTTCAGCAACCTGCAGATCCATTGCAAAGACAGGCAACAAAAGCAATTTCAATGAGATTTCAAAATGACAATGAAAAGGATTTCAGAATTTCAAGATTCATTTGGACACAAGGAGGATGAAGTGTCTATTCTACACGCAGTGATGGCAACAAACAGACTTTCAAGTAAATGTGTTGATTAACAAAAAATCCATTGATGTGCAAAGTGATATGGTCTCATACCTTCAAGAGCAGCGACTTCCCTTCAACCATTCGGTTCTTGAACCAACCGGCACAACCCCAATCACTACGGTTTAGCAAAACTGTGACCATTTTGACCACTTTGCACTAAATGGACTTCGTTTTTTTGTTTTGTATATATATTTACTTATATTCATGTAATATATAAATAAAAATGTATTTACTTATATTTTACTGTTGTCAGTGAATTGGTCTCAAAGATATGAACTTTTCCAGACAAATTTTAGTATAAATACTTGTCTTCTTCCCTCACTGCCAGAGTACAGTAACACCGTATCCTTGATAACTGGAAAAGTGATGAACACATTCCTGTCTACACACAGTCTATTCAGCTGAGCATTTGTGAATTGAGATTCCATTCAAACACATGTACTGGAGTTGCCAAGCACGTCGCCTGTTGCCCAGAGCATCACCTGTTCGTATGTTCACTCTGCCCGGATCAGGTCTCTGTGACCTGAAAATAAAACCTCCAGGGGTATGTGCAGCGAAGCTGACCTGCTGCTCAGATGCTCCAAACTAATCAGATCAGATTAGTTTATTGTCATATACACCAAGGTGCAATGAAATTCCCTGCTCGTGTGAAGCTCACAAGAGTAAACAGTGTCCATGGTACTAACAAATACAGCAATAAATGCAGTGATGTGCAAAAACAAAGAATGGTGCAAAGTATAGTAGTGCAATCTGAAGTAGTGCAAATAGAAATACTGAAGAGGTGTACAAGATGATAAGAGGCATAGATCGAGTGGACACTCAGAGACTTTTTCCCAGGGTGACAATGGCTAACACGAGGGGACATAATTTTAAGGTAATTGGAGGAAGGTATAAGGGGGATGTCAGGGGTAAGTTTTTTACACAGAGAGTGGTGGGTGCGTGAAACGCACTGCTGGCAGAGGTTGTGGGGGCAGATACATTAGGGACATTTAAGAGACTCTAGATAGCCACATGAATGATAGAGAAATGGGGGGCTATGTGGGAGGAAAGGGTTAGATAGATCTTAGAGCAGGATAAAATGTCGACACAACATTGTGGGCCAAAGGGCCTGTACTGTGCTGTAATGTTCAATGTTCTATGTTAAAGTGACAATAATGGAATAACCGAGAGAGGTAGAGTTAAGAGTCTGAGAACGTGGATGTGAGAGAGGTGATGGTTCAGGACTCTGCTCGCAGTGGGGGAGAAGCTGTTCTTGAGTCTGGACGTCCAGGCGTTCAAAATCCTGTATCTTATCCCAGAAGGTAGAAGAGAGAAAAGGGAACGGCCGGGGTGGCAGGTATCCCTGACCATACTGTGAGGCTTCCTGGTGCAACATTTCACTCAAGATGATGGCCTCTGGAATTGGCTGCCTCAACAACTCACCTACAGAGAGAAGAACACATGGCTTGACATAACTGACACATTTTAAAATGTAGTGACTTAAGAGAGCCAATTACTAGAGTAAAAGTCTGCTCTGTAGCCAAACCACAGATTATACTCAAGGGCTGCACTAATTCACTGGTATTCAAAGGGCTGAGCTCAGAATTCGATGGCTGACAACACGCTATCAGCAAGGTATAACTCAGTCCACACTGACAAAGGACTATTGTCCACAAAATCTCCTACAACTGCAACCAACGTCCATCTGACAACAGTTCATTCAGGGGCAAAGTCATTCATTTTGTCATTGTGTGATTTCTTGAAGTGTTTTTCTCTTCACATTGACAGTATTCTGCAAACACAGTCTATCGGCCTCTTAATCAGTTGTAATTATCCACATGAATATATCAGTGTAAAATGGCATTTGTGCACATTGATTGAATGGTGACCAGTTTGAGCAAGGTGTGAGCTGAGAGTGAGTGTTGGTGGTCACTCTGAATCAAAGTCCCACTCCGAGAGAGAGAGAACAGTACGGAGTTTCTCCTTAATTATTCTCCATTGGTGACGGACAGACTTGCAGTTCTGTTGCTCCTGTCACAACCTCAGGGTCCCCTCTGCCAATGAAGCACTTACGAAATGGAACGTGTTGTAACATCACACCAAGGTGATCAGTTTTCATACTACAACCCCTCATGGGCAAAAAGGTAGGCATGGACGTAGTGGGCCGAAGGGCCTGTTTCTGTGCTGTACGACTCTGTGTGAGGTGGATAGATAAATTGCCATTTTAATAGAGTAATACAGCATGGAAACAGGTCATTCGGCCCAACTCATCCATGCCAACCAAGATGCCCATCTAAGCTAATCCCATTACCCATGTTTGACCCATATCCCTCTAAACCCCTCCTTTCCAGGTACTTATCCAACTGTCTTTTGAATGTTGTTAATGTACCCAACTCACCCACTTCCTCTGGCAGCTCGTTCCATATACACACCACCCTCTGTGTGAAGAAGTTGCCCTTCAGGTCCCTTTTAAATATTTCCAGTCTCACCTTAAAACTATGCCTTATAGTTTTTAGCTCCCCTTCCCTGGGAAAAAGATTGAGTGCGTTCACCCCATCTATGCCCGTCATTATTTTATACACTTCTATAAGATCACCTCTCGGTCTCCTGCGCTCCAAGGAATAAAGTCCTAGCCTGTCCGACCTCTCCCTATAACTCAGGCCCTCGAGTCCTGGCAACATCCTCGTAAATCTTCCCTGCACTCTTTCCAGTTTAACAACGCCTTTCCTATAACAGGGCGACCAAAACTGAATCAAAGTCCCACTTGCATTTCTGTAGCTCCTGTCACAACCTCAGGGTCCCCTCTGCCAATGAAGCACTTACGAAATGGAACATGTTGTAACGTCACACCAAGGCAATCAGTTTTCACACTACAACCCCTCATGGGCAAAATGGGCAGCTTGGATATGGTGGGCTGAAGGACCTGGTTCTGCGCTGTACAAGTCTATGTGAGGTGGCTAGATAACTGTAATCATGTTTCTGAGCATGGTAAATATAATGCATCATAATAAATCCAATAAGGAATCCAGGATTTAATCCTTCTACCCATATAATTTCATGGAAGAGATATTGACTCTTTCCTGCAATGTATCTGTGTGGAAGCTTTGGAGAGGGTGTAGAAGAGGTTTACCAGGATGCCGCCTGGATGAGAGAGCACGTGCTATAACATTAGGTTGGACAGACTTGGGTTGTTTTCTCTAGAGTGGCAGAGGCTGAGGGGAGATCTGATAGAGGTTATGTGAAGTATGGACAGAGTAGACAGCCAGTATCTGTCTAATACCAGAGGGTATATATTTAAGGTGAGAGGAGGTAAGTTGTGGAGATGTGAGGGGCGAGTTTGTTTACACAGAGAGTGTTGGATGTCTGGAATGTGCTGCCAGGGGTGGTGGTGGAGGCAGATACGATAGAGGCATTTAAGAGGATCTTAGACAAGCACATGAATGTGCAGAGAATGGAGGGATACGGACGTTGTGTAGGCAGAAGGGATTAATTAAGTTAGGCGTTTAATTACTAGTTACTAATTAGTCCAGACAACATCACTGGCCAAAGGGCCTGTTCCTGTTCTGTACTGTTGTATGTTCTATGTTGTATGTTCTATATTCTATCTCACAGTTAAGGTTACTTGGAAACCATTTCCTGCAATGATCATGTTACTGGTGAAAGGTCCCACTCTGCTGGATGGGTGCACTGTCCTCCAACATTCCAGAGCTTGGCTCAGATCCCACTGAGACCAAAGAAGCAGCAGCCTCTGGTATCTCCACTTCTCCACGAGCTGTGAAGTGTGCAATGAGGAACAGGTTTGAACAGGAAGAACCTTGTTCACTGAATCTGAAACCATGGCACGATGCCACCTCCAATTTATGGCTAATTAGCAGACTTAATGAGTGGGGGGAACGACGGCCAAGGCAGATCCTGGGAAAAGTTGATGTAAGGATGTCTGTTCTGACGAGACTGGGATTACGGCAGGGACAGGGGTGTTAAACCCAGATACGTCATCACTTTCAGCAAAACACAAACCACTGGAGGAACTCAGTGGGTCGAGCAGCATCCGTGGAGGAAGGGGGTCTTGATGTTTCAGGTCGAGAACCTCACAGCATCACTTTCCCCAACTTAAGCTATCAGATAGCTGGAGAATGAGGGTTGGGAAGTACTCACAGAGTCGCGGAGTCTTGCAGCGTAGAAACAGGCCCTTCAGCACACCATGTTCATGCCCACCACTGAGTACTTATCCAGGACAATCCCATTTCACAGCCCAGGCCTTCAATACCTGAGCAAGATAAGTCCTTGTCCAGATACTTCTTCAATGCTGTGAGAGTCTCTGCCTCCACCACCCCCTCAGGCAGTGTGTTCCAGTTTCCAACCATCCCCGGTGAAAAGATTATTCTTCAGATCCCCTCTGGTTAGAACTCTGGTCAGACCACACTTGGAGTATTGTGTCCAGTTCTGGTCACCTCATTATAGGAAGGATGTGGAAGCTTTAGAGACGGTGCGGAGGAGACTTACCAGGATGCTGCCTGGATTGGAGAGCATGTCTTATGAGGACAGGTTGAGTGAGCTAGGGCTTTTCTCTCTGGAGACAAGGAAGATGAGAGGTGACTTGATAGAGGTGTACAAGATGCTAAGAGGCATAGATCAAATGGACAGTCAGACTTTTTCCAAGGGCGACAATGGCTAACATGAGGGTGCATAATTTTAAGGTGATTGGAGGAAGGTATAAGGGGGACGTCAGGGGTAAGTTATTTACACAGAGAGTGGTGGGTGCCTGGAACACACTGTTGGCAGAGGTTGTGGCGGCAGATACATTAGGGACATTTAAGAGACTCTTAGATAGACACATGAACGATAGAGAAATGGAGGGCTATGTGGGAGGGAAGGGTTAGATGGATCTTAGAGCAGGATAAAATGTTGGCACAACATTGTGGGCCGAAGGGCCTGTGCTGTGCTGTAATATTCTATGTTCTATATGTTCTAATCCTTTTATCACTTACCCCAAACCATGCTCTCCAGTTTTAGACAGATCTGCCATATGGCGAAGTTTCTATCCATCCAATCCATGCCCCTCAAAATTTTGTACACCTCCATCTGGTCCCATAGAACAATAGAACCATAGAACAGTATGGCACAATACAGGCCCTTCAGCCCACAATGTTGTGCCGACCTTTAAACCTTGCCTAAGACTATCTAACCCCTTCCTCCCACATATCTCTCTATTTTAAATTCCTCCATATGCTTACCTAACATATCTCTTGAACTTGACCAACCTATCAGCCTCCACCACCACCCCAGGCAGCGCATTCCATGCACCAACCACTCTCTGGGTGAAAAACCTCCCTCTGATATGTCCTGTGAACTTCCCACCCATTACCTTAAAGCCATGCCCTCTTGTATTGAGCATTGGTGCTCTGGGAAAGAGGCGCTGGCTGTCCACTCTATCTATTCCCCTTAATATTTTGTACACCTCTATCATGTCTCCTCTCATCCTCCTTCTCTCCAAAGAGTAAAGCCCCAGCTCCTTTAGTCTCTCCTAGTAATGCATACTCTCTAAACCAGGCAGCATTCTGGTAAATCTCCTCTGTACCCTTTCCAACGCCTCCACATCCTTCCTATAATGAGGCGACCAGAACTGGACACAGTACTCCAAGTGTGGTCTAACTAGAGTTTTGTAGAGCTGCATCATTACCTCGCGGCTCTTAAACTCGATCCCACGACTTATGAAAGCGAACACCTCATAAGCTTAACTACCCTCCCCCTCGGCCTGCTCTGCACCAAGGAAAACAGATCCAGTCTGTCCAGTCTTTTCTCATCACTGAAGCATTCCATTCCAGGGAACATCCTGACAAATCCCTCTGCACCTTCTACAGTGCAACCATGTCCTTCTTTTAGTGTGATGACCAGAACTGTAAATTGGTAAATTGGTTTATTATTGTCACTTGTACCGAGGTACAGTGAAAATCTTGTCTTTTTTTAAATAATTTCATTACAACGGTGCATTGAGGTAGTACAAGCTAAAGCGATAACAGAACGTAGAATAAGGTATAACAGTTACAGAGAAAGTGCAGAGCAGTGCAGGTAGACAGTAAGGTGCAAGGTCATAATGAGGTAGATTGTGAGGTCAAGAGTCCATATTATTGTACTAGGGAACCATTCAATAGTCTTATAACAGATAGAATCTGTCCTTGAGCCTGGTGGTACGTGCTTTCAAGCTGTTGTATCTTCTGTCCAATGGGAGACGGGAGAAGAGAGAATGTCCAGGGTGGGTGGGGTCTTTGATTATGTCGGCTGCTTTCCCAAGGCAGCGAGAAGTGTAGACAGAGTCCATGGAGGGGAGGCTGGTGCCCATGATGTGCTGAGCTGTGTCCACACTCTGCAGTTTCTTGAGGTCCTGGGCAGAGCAGTTGCTGTACCAAGCCGTGATGCATCCAGATAGGATGCTTTCTATGGAGCATTGATAAAAGTTGGTGAGGGTCAAAGGGGACATGCCAAATTTCTTTAGCCTCCTGAGGAAGTAGAGGAGCTGGTGAGCTTTCATCCCAGCTGTGGCCTAACCAATGCTCCTATTTTCTCTGCAGCAGGTAATGTAGGTAGGTATCCCATATGAATTCTTCATCACCGTCTCTACCTGTGCTCCAGCCTTCATGGATCGATAAACATACACTAAGATCCCTCTGTTCATTAATACTCCCCAGGGTACAACCATTCATTGTGTGTGTCCTACCCTATTAGTCCACCCGAAATCCAATGCCTCACACTTATCTGGACTAAATTCCATCTGTCCATCTTACCAACTGATCAATATCACCCTATAAGCTACAGCTACCCTCCTCACTATTGATTACACCACCAACTTTCATCTCACCTGTAGACAAACTATTCGTAGCCAACCTGTTAGCATACGTAACAAGCAGTGAGGGTCCCAGCACCGATCCCTGTGATATATCACAGTCACAGGCCTCCACCATCACCTGCTGCCTCCTCAAATGAAGTCAGTTTTGGATCCAACTTACCAACTTGCCCTGGACGCTCTGGGCACTAACCATTTGGACCACTGCCCCATGTACTGAGCTCAGGAGTTTTCATAACATTTAAATATTTCAAACTTAGGACAAACCTATACATCTGGACTCTGTGTTCTCCAATTCTGGTCTGTCGATCGTCCCTGAATTGAATCACTGCACCATTGGTGAGCATAGCTCCAGCTGTCTGGGTCCTCTGCTCTTGAAATTCCCTCCATTAACATCACTTCGCCCCTTCGAGCTTTCTCAAACCTTACCTCGTTGATAAGTAGAGGTTATTGGGAGCAGCCATGTACACAACGTGGCTGCAAGAAAAGGTCAGGGGCTGGGAATCCTGCGGTGAGTAACTCACCTCCTCACTCCCCAAAGTCTGTCCACCATCTACAAAGCTGAAGTCAGGGGTGTGAGGGAACACTCACCACTTGCCTGGGTGAGTGCAGCTTCAACAACACTCAGGAAGCTCGACACCGTACATGACAGAACAGTCCACTTGATCGGCACCCCATCCACAACCACTCACTCACTCCACCACCGACACACGGTAGCAACAGTGTGTACCATCTACAGGACGCACTGCAGCAACTCACCAAGACTCCTCAGACAGCACCTTCCAAACCCACCACCTCTACCAGCTAGAAGGACAAGGGCGGCAAGAGCACAGGGAACATCACCCCCTGGGAGTTGCCCCCCAGTCCACACACACCGTCCTGACTTGGAAATATATCACCGTTCCTTCACCGTCGCTGGGTCCAAGTCCTGGAATGCCCTCCTGAACAGGTCTGTGGGTACACCCACACCTCAAGGACTGCAGCGGTCAAGAAGACAGCTCACCATCACCTTCTCAGGGGGAGCTAAGGATGGACAATTAAATGCTGGATCAGCCTGTGGAGCCCACATCTCTTGAACAAATAAAAATAGATAAATAAAAAGTTTTGGCCTAGCATCAATCTTTCTTTGATAGTACTCCAGTAAAGAGCCTTCAACAGGTGCAATGTTATTGGAAGTTGTTGTTGCATTACACCAGTCGGTGGCTGATACTTATAGCAATGCTTTGGTTTAACATCTCCTATGAATGATTACTGTCTTGGGCAACGGACAAGGGTCCCAGAGCACCAGTTGGAAGAAGAGTCCAGTGTTTCTTACCAGTCCCAGTCAATTCTTCTTCAGCAGCCCCGTGGAATCATAGAACATAGAACATTACAGCACAGTACAGGCCCTTCGGCCCACAATGTTGTGCCGACATTTTATCCTGCTCTAAGATCTATCTAACCCTTCCCTCCCACATAGCCCCCCATTTCTCTATCATTCATGTGTCTATCTAAGAGTCTCTTAAATGTTCCGAATGTATCTGCCCCTACAACCCCTGCTAGCAGTGCGTTCCACACACCCACCACTCTCTGTGTAAAAAAACTTACCCCTGACATCCCCCTTATACCTTCCTCCAATCACCTTAAAATTATGTCCCCACGTGTTAGCCATTGTCGCCCGGGGAAAAAGTCTCTGACTGTCCACTCGATCTATGCCCCTTATCATCTTGTACACCTCTATCAAGTCACCTCTCATCATCCTTCTCTCCACAGAGAAAAGCCCTAGCTCACTCAACCTATCCTCTTAAGACATGCTCTCCAATCCAGGCAGCATCCTGGTAAATTTCCTCTGTACCCTCTCTAAAGCTTCCACATCCTTCCTATAATGAGGCGACCGGAACTGAACACAGTACTTCAAATGTGGTCTAACCGGAGTTCATCACCTCGCAGCTCTTGAACTCCATACCCCAACTAATGAAGGCCAACACACCATACGCCTTCTTAACAACCCTATCGACCTGCGCAGCAACCTTGAGGGATCTATGGACGTGGACCCCAAGATCCCTCTGTTCCTCCACACTGCTAAGAGCCCTGCCATTAACCTGGTATTCTGCCTTCAAATTCAATCTTCCAGGATCGAGGATGATTTGGTTCCACTCTGGTTTTGTGGGTTTGGAGGTGGCTGATGAGGTTAATGTGGGAACCACAGACTCTTCCACAGATGGGGCAGGAGGTAACTGATGGAGCAGGTGGGGAGTCTGTGAGATGATGCACTCCCTCCGTCATTTACTCCAGGTTTCTGTGCACATCCGACTCGTGGACCAAAGGTCTCAATGCGACTCTAGGTACTCGTTCTCCATGTCGCGTGGTCATGGGCTGGAGATTCACAGCGGGAATGTTGCATTGCTTTCGAGGAGGCTTTGAGCACATCCCCTGACTCTTTTGTTCTATCCAATCATTGAGCTTTTCCCGTGACAGAGCTGGGAATAGAGGGTCTGTTTCGGGAGACAGATGTTGGACGTGCAAACGATGTGGTCAGCCCAATGGAGCTGAGTGAGTAAAACCAGAGCCTCAACAGACGTTGGGCTGGGGGAGGACATTCATACTGATCTGCTCACTGGTTCTTCTAGTGAATTTGTAGGGTTTTGTGGAGACAGAATTGATGGCATCCCTCCAGTGGCTTGAGATGTCCACCAAGGTCAATAGTTAGCCCTTGATGTCATCAAAGACCAGCTTATCTTGTCATCTTCACTTCCTGTTCATGAGATCTTACTGTGTACAAATTAGCTGCCACATTTGTGTTACAAGCTGAGGGTTTCATTGGCAAGGCCAACATTCATTGGCCCTCTCTAACTGCCCTGGGGAAGGTGGCGGTGAGCTGCCTTCTTGGACCACTGCAATGCACTGAGGTCACAAAAGTCAAAGTTGAGTTTATTGTCAGATGCTCAAGTCCATGTGTTCACAGGTGCAATGAAAAACTTACTTGCAGCAGCATCACAGGCACATAGCATCAGATAAGCAGCATTCACAAGAAAAACTTAAATTAAATTATAAAATAAATAAATAAAAACAATTTATGCACAATTTTTACAAGAAATAACATAATTACAACAAAAAAAAAGTGGCCACAGTGTTGCTAAACTCTAGTGATTAGGGTTGTGCTGGTTGGTTCAAGAACCAAATGTTTGAAGGGAAGTAGCTGTTCCTGAACCTGGTGGTGTGGGACTTCAGGCTTCTGTACCTCTTGCCCGA
The DNA here is from genome assembly GCF_009764475.1 of Pristis pectinata. NCBI lineage: Eukaryota > Metazoa > Chordata > Chondrichthyes > Rhinopristiformes > Pristidae > Pristis > Pristis pectinata. Next base: position 47,369,820 of record NC_067419.1, on the reverse strand, counting down.
TGGTAGCTGCAAGAAGATGGCATGGCCCGGATGGTGGGGATCTTTGATGATGGATGTTGCCTTCTTGAGGCAGCGCCTCCTGTAGATACTCCCGATGGTGGGGAGGGATGTGCCCATGATGTATCGGGCTGAGTCCACTACTCTCTGCGGCTTCTTTTGTTCTCGTGCATTTGAATTGCCGTCCCAGACCGTGATGCAACCAGTCAGGACACTTTCAACAGTACATCTGTAGAAGTTTGTTAGAGTGTTCAGTGACAAACCGAACCTCCTTAACCTCCTAAGAAAGTAAAGACGTTGACACATTTTCCTTGTGATTGTACCTATGTGCAGGGCCCAGGACAGGACATCCAATATGTTAAGGCCCAGGAACTTAAACCTGCTGGCTCTCTCCACCGCCGATCCCCTATAAGGGATATAGAAATGGCACTAAGGCGCTTTAGAAATGCAGGTTCTTTCTCGGTGCTTGTTCAGGCCTGAGGTGTTGGTATAACATTGTGTGGTGCTCATCAATGACAGTGCCACGTTACTGAGGTCTGTGTGGCTGAGCTGACAGGTCATAACAGCACATCCCCGTGGATCAATGGTGGCAGTTTACAGCTCAGCTGGTCCGTGTCCTGCTCCTGACAGTCGTTGCTGAGATAAAGCAGCCTCAAGCAACTCAGAACCAATGGCTCCCTTTGAAATCATGACCTTTGACCAAACACTGCCACCTTTGTCATTATACCTGTTATCACCAGCTTGACCTCTGTCCAACCCAATTTGCGTGCATGTCATAAATCACTTGCTTCCAAAGAAGACGGGCCATGTGAATCAGAGGCTTTCTCATTAAAGGTAACACCTGAAGGGAAATTGCCAGCAAAAATGATTCAGAATGTAGGAGCCCATGCTTGTTGTGACACCGTTCAACATGAGGCAGAGTTCAACAGATCCACAAACCTACAGCAGTCTCTGCTGACAGTAATTGTGATGGAAATGAAACAGCAGGTACCTCCAGCCAGATTCCTCCAACAGAGAACCTGATCATTTGTGCGTTACAGATGGTCCTTCAGGAGCTCAGTTTTTCGTGACCAAAGCAGCAAAGTTCCTCTGACCACAGTGACTGACACTCGATTTGCAATTTGCATAGCAGCTGGCTTTGCTTATTGAGACACAAGATGAGGCCATTCTCTCCTTGAAGTCAATGCTAGCTCCCAGCAGTGTCGTCCCGTGAACCTCACTCCCCTTCTCTTTAGCTCCGTGGCACTTTATTCCCCCTCACGTGCTCACCAAATCCCCTTTGATCCGGTTGCCACTTACACCAGGGGTAATTTAGAGTGGCCAATTAACCAACCATCCCGCATGGCCTTGGGTCAGACCCTACAGGGTCACAGGGAGAATGTGCAAACCACACAGCCCCTCACCCCTGCCCCCTCCACCCCCACCACCAACAGAATGCATGGACTGCTCTGCAGAAACAGCCAGAGGTTCAGTTAGCTGCTCGTGTCCTGATCTGGATGCACAAACCTGCATTTATATACCACTGTCACAGGACCAACATCAAGCAAAGCTTGGAACAACAAACAATCTGCTGGAAGGTTCGGGTCCTGATGCAGGATTTTGGCCTGAAATGTTGACAATTCTTTCCCTTCACAGATGCTGCTCAACCCACTGAGTTCCTCCCGCAGAAATTCAGCATGTCCCCGTTGACCATCACCAATTTTTATTGATGCACCACAGAAAACATCCTATCCAGATGCATCACAGCTTGGTACAGCAACGACCCTGCCCGTGACCGCAAGAAACTGCAGAGAGTTGTGGACACAGCCCAGCACATCATGGAAACCAGCCTCCCTTCCATGGACTCTGTCTACACTTCTTGCTGCCTTGGTAAAGCAGCCAATATAATCAAAGACCCCACCCACCCCGGACATTCTCTCTTCTCCCCCCTCCCATTGGGCAGAAGATACAAAAGCCTGAAAGCACGTACCACCAGGCTCAAGAACAGTTCCTATCCCGCTGTTTTAAGACTATTGGACGGTTCCCTAGTATGGTAAAATGGACTCTTGATCTACCTCATTATGGCCTTACACCTTATTGTCTGCCTGCACTGCACTTTCTCTGTAACTGTAACACTTCATTCTGCATTCTGTTATTGTTTTCCCTTGTACTACCTCAGTGTACCAATGTGATGAAATGATCTGTATGGATGGCATGTAAAACAAAGTTTTTCACTGTACCTCGGTACATGTGACAATAATAAACCGATTTACCTATTATTTACCAAACACAGCAGAACGTGGGAGACTGGAGAAGCTGGAATTGGAGCAGATTGAGAGGAGATTTGATGTTGGGTTTTTTTAGAGTAAATAAGATGAAACTATTTCATCTGCTCCCAAAGGTTTAAGGTCTTTTGCAGAAATGTCAGAGAGTCAAGATGAGATTTCTTTTTACACAGCGGGTTGTTGTGATCTGCAACGGGAGGGCAGTGGAATCAGGTTCAGAGGGAACTCCCAAAGGGAGCAGGTTAAATACCTAAAGGAGGAAAATGTAACGGTCATTGGGGAAAGAGGAGGGAACAGGACTAATTGGTGCTGCTAGCATTGTGGGCTGAATGGCCTTGCTTCAAGTTGTGTGAATCGCTGGGGTTTGGAGTCACATATGGACCGGACATGTTAAGGTTGGCACATTTCCTTCTGTAAACAACATTTTCTTGAACCAGATCAGTTTTTACAAACTACTGGGTTTCACAGTTGCCATTACTGAGGCTGTTTTTTATATTCCAGAGTTATTCAATTAAATTAATTTAATTGCTGAGCTATTACTGTGGGATTTAAACCTACACTTCCAGATCATCATTCCTGGAACTGGGATCAATCTGATAAATCTACTCCCAGTGACAGTGGTCACCGGACTGAAGCCCAGGACCGATGACCTGAAAACCGGAGTTTAACTCCGACAGCAACAGATGGGCAATTAAGTTAATTTAATTAAATAAATCTGGATTTAAAAAATATAGTCTCAGTCTGTTTTCAATAAGCGTCATGCAAGACAGGAAGTGGTGTCACAGGTAGAGAGGGTGGTGAAGAAGGCTTTTGGCACGCTGGCCTTCATCGGTCAGGGCATTGGGACATTATGTTTGCAGTTTTACAAGATGTTGGTGAGGCCGCACTTGGAGTACTGTGTTCAATTTTGGTTACCCTGTTATAAGATAGACATCATTAAGCTGGAAGGAGTGCAAAGATTTATGACATTATTGCCAGGACTCAAGGGCCTGAGTTTTAGGGAGAGGTTGGGCAGGCTTGGACTTCATTCACTGAAGCGTAAGAGACTGAGAGGTGATCTTGTAGGGATGTATAAAAATCACGAGGGGCATCGACAGGGTGAATGCGCACCATCTTTTTCTCAGAGAAAGAAAATCAAAAACTAGAGATCACAGGTTTAAGGTGAGAGGGGAAAGATTTAAAAGGAACCTGAGGGGCAACTTCTTCACACAGAGGGTGGTGGGTACGTGGAACGAGCTGCCAGAGGAAGTGGTGAGATACAATGTAGTATATACAATACAGATACAATAACAACATTTAAAAGACACTTGGACAGGTCCATGGATAGGAAAGGTTTGGAGGAATATGGACCAAATGCAGGCAGATGGGACTAGCTTAGGTGGGCATCTTGGTCGGCATGGACAAGTTGGGCCGAAGGGCCTGTTTCCGTGCTGTATGACTCTGTGGCTCTAAATCTGCCAACCTTACCGAGTCTGGTCCAAATGTGACTCCAAACCTGGTAGAATGTGTTTGATTCTTAACTGGCCTCCAAAACGTCCCAGCTAGAGTTGAACATTGAGCATGGCCAGGGATTCCCATGCCCCATCAGTGAATAAAAAACAAGGCTCTTACTTTTCAAACTTAATTCATCCCTGATTCCCATAGAGAGGGATAAAGGATGGAGGGAGGGAGGGAGGGAGGGAGGGAGGGAGGGAGGGAGGGATTGGGGCAGGCATTAGGAAGGAGAGTCTTTCACTGTTGTCTGAAATCAATTGGAGAGACTCACGTGCAGGGCTATGGAGAAAGAACGGGGGATAGTCAGGATTGTTGCACTAGGACTCATGGGCTGAATGGCCTCCTTCTGGGTCATAACAATCCTGTGGTCCTGTGAGATCTGTGTCCCAAAGTTGAGAGTGCCTTGTCAGGAATGGGGACCTTGAAATTAGTTGCCTGGTGGGATTTAAAGTGTCTAGCCTCTTGACATTTGAAGATACTCAGTTGTCCTTCGTTTACCTGAAGCCTAATTCATTAATCCAAATATAATGTGATAACAACCAGAGATCGGTGTCACTGGTGAATGTCAACCTCTTCTTCTTTCTCATGGACCCACTGAGGCCTCTTCAATGGCCAAAGGCGTTTTGCTTTGGTCGATGAAGTCTTATTTCAAACATGGAATTTGGCTCAGAAATCCTCAGCAGAAACTCTGGAGTTTCATTAACATTCAAAATGTATTTTATTTGGCAGCAAGGATCATTCTCCATGCTGTGTCCCATTCAGTAGCTCCTGATCATATTGTCACCTTTGGGAATCATCTTGGCCTTCTCCGGTCCCAGAGTCCATTGTGTTCAGAACACTCCCACAGCAGCCCCCCCAGCATTTCATTCAATGCACCATCTCACTCAACTCTCTGCTCTTTCTCCTTGGAACCAGCCCTAACCACACGGATCATTGACCTTTTGGATGACCCTGCGGGTCAATATGGGGAGGATATTTCCCCTCGGGGTCACAATCTCAGAAGATGACTAAGAGAGTGGTGGACACAGCCTGGTCCATTGCACAGCCCTCCCCACCACTGACAGCATCTACAGGAGGCGCTGCCTCAAGGTGGCATCTATCAGCAAGGATCTCCACCACCCAGGTCATTCTCTCTTCTCGCTGCTACCGTCAGGCAGGAGGTACAGAAGCCTGAAGTCCCCACACCACCAGGTTCAGGAACAGCTACTTCCCTACAACCATCAGGTTCTTGAACCAACCGGCACAACCCCAACCCTACCTCAGCAACGGAACACTATGCACCACCTCTTGCACTACCGTGGACGTTTCTAATTGTGTTTTTTTTGTACTAAAGTCTTGTTTTTACACAGTGTTTTTCTTCACTATCATATATAACTTATGTACAATTTATATTCTGTGTGTTGTGGTGTTACCAGTGGTGTTCCGCAAGGGTCGGTGTTGGGTCCCCTTCTTTTTACATTGTACATCAATGATTTAGATTATGGAGTAAGTGGTTTTGTGGCCAAGTTTGCAGACGACACCAAGATAGGTGGAGGAGTAGGGAGTATTATGGAGACAGGAAGGTTGCAGAGAGACTTAGATAGTTTAGGAGAATGGGCAAAGAAATGGCAGATGAGATTCAATGTTGAGAAATGTGCAGTTGTACACTTTGGAAACAGAAATAAACGGGCAGATTATTATCTAGATTGGGAGAAAATTGAAAGTACAGAAGTACAAAGGGACTTGGGGGTCCTCATGCAGGATACCCTAAAGGTTAACCACCAGGTCGGATCAGCGGTAAAGAAAGTGGATGCTATGTTGGCATTCATTTTGAGAGGTATAACGTATAAAAGTAAGGAAGTGTTGATGAGACTCTATGGGGCACTGGTGAGACTTCATGTGGAATACTGTGTGCGGTTTTGGGCCCCTTATCTTAGGAAGGATGTACTGATGTTGGAAAGGGTTCAGAAAAGATTTACGAGGATGATTCCCGGAATGAAAGGGCTTACACATGATGAGCGTTTGTCGACTCTTGGACTGTACTCACTGGAGTACAGAAGAATGAGAGGGGACCTCATAGGAACATTTCAAATGTTGAAAGGACTGGACAGAGTAGATATGGCTAAGTTGTTTTCCTTGGTGGGTGAGTCCAGGACAGCAGGGCACAGTCTTAGAATTAGAGGGTACCCGTTTAAAACAGAAATGAAGAGATATTTCTTTAGCCACAGGGTAGTGAATTTATGGAATTCTTTGCCACATACAGCTGTGGAGGCCTGATCACTGGGGGTGTTTAAGGAGGAGATTGATAGGTATCTAACTAGTCAAGGTATCAAGGGATGTGGGGAAAAGGCCGGAAATTGGGGCTAGATAGGAATAGTGTAGTTTACTCATGGAGCAGACTTGATGGGCCGAATGGCCTACTTCTGCTCATTTGTCTTGTGATCTTGTGATCTTGCCTGCACCTACATTCCCGTGATGCTGCTGCAAGCAAGGTTTTCATTGCAGCTGTACCTCGCCGGGGTTGTGCATATGGAAATAAGCTCCACTTGAGATGAGAAGAAATTGCTTCACTCGTGTTCTGGTGAATCTGCAATTCTCTTCCCAGGATGGCCTGGGGAGGATCAGTCATGGAATTTATTCAAACCAGAGATGGATAGGTTTCTGGAAATTAAGGAAATCGAGGTATGTGGGGAAAATGAGTGAGATAAATGACCAGCTATGACCTTGATAAATGGTGAAGCAAGTTCAAAGGGTCTGATAGACACAGCACGGAAACAGGCCCTTTGGCCCAACTGATCAATGTCGACCAAGATTCCCATCTAAGTTAATCCTATTTGCCAGTGTTTGGCCCATATCCCTCTAAATTTTTCCAATCCATGTACCTGTCCAAGTGTCTTTTAAACGCTGTTAATATACCTGTCTCGCCCACTTCCTCTGGCAGCTCGTTCCATATACAGACCACCCTCTGGATGAAAAAGTTGCACCTCAGGTTCCTATTGAATCTCTCCCCTCTCACTTTAAACCCATGATTTTTGATTCCCCAACCCAGGGAAAAAGACTGCATGCATTTACCCTATCGATGCCCCTCATGATTTTATACACCTCTATAAGGTCACCCCTCTCCTATACTCCAAGGAATAAAGTCCTGGTTTGCCCAGCCTCTCCTTAAAACTCAGATTCTCGTAAATCTTCTTTGCACTTTTTCCAGCTTAAAGACTCCTTTCCTATAACTGGGTGACCCAAACTGTACACAACACTCCAAGTGCGGCCTCACCAGCGTCTTGTACAACTGCAACATAACGTGCTAATTCCTATTCACCTTCTTGTCTACTTGTGACGCCACTTTCAGCAAACTATGTCCTAGGTCCTACCTTTCGCTGTATGTCCTCCCCTGGTTTGACCTACCAAAATGGAGATCCATGAGGATGTTGCCAAGGTTGGAGAGTTACCTGTCCTGTTACCTTTTGGGATTTGTGGATACGTACTCCATAACATCACAATCCCTCTACACTGCTCCATTCTTCACCTTTTCCCCTGCTTTCTCTCTCCAAATACTTCTCCGAAATTCCCAACTGGACTTATAAGGAAGAATCCTATTGTTCACAATCTTTTCCAAACCTTCCCAGGGCCTATCCACTCAGACCTGTATTGGGTCAACCCCCGGTCATCTGTTCTGTACAGAAGATGGTTCCAGCCTCGTGCTGTAGTGTTTATTATAGAAGATAGAACAGTATAGCACAGGAGCAGGCCCTTCAGCCCACGATGTTGTGCTGAAATAATTAAACATCTAACTAAACTAATCCCTTTGCCTGCACATGGTTCATATCCCTCCATTCCCTGCACATTCACGTGACTATCTAAGAGCCTCTTAAACACCTCTATCATATTTGCCTCCACTCCCACACCTGGCAGCCCGTTACAAGCACCCACCACTCTCTGTGTAAAAATCTTGCCCCACCCATCCCCTTTAAACTTTCCCCCTCTCACCTTAAATACATGTCCTCTGGTATTAGAATGGTTAAATATATCAACTCGATAGTTGTAAGCCTTGCCTTTGTGCAGACACAGGTATGTTTTGCCAGCTGCCCTTCACCAGTCTGGGGCCCATCCTTGCACTGCCTGACGTTTGCTGTCCTGCGCTGCCGCCCCCTGGACACACCAGACAAAGCAGCCAAACGTCCTTCCTTTGGTCACTACCCCTGACCGGAGTGTGGCCTGCGGTCTCCACACGTCACCAGGTGACCCTACCCACACCGCACGCACACCATTTGAGACCCTGACCTCTGAGGTTGGACTCAATCGTGCCAGACTTATGTCAGTTGTGGTTTGGTGCTGGTTCAAATCCAGTGTCGGGCTCGTTATATAGTTGGAGCAATACACAAAACGTGCTGGAGGAACTCAGCAGGTCAGGCAGCATCTATGGAGGGAAATAAACAGTCGACGTTTCGGACCGAGACCCTTCTGCCCTCTTCCTTTCCAGTCCTGATGAAAGGTCTCAGCCCGAAACGTCGACCGTTTATTTGGAATGTGTATGGTATTTATATTGGCATATATGGAAGAGGATATTTAGTATAAATTGGCATCAAGATCAGAACAACATTGTGGGCCAAATGGCCTGTTCAATGCTGGACTGTTCTGTGTTCATTGACAATAATGCCCCAATGTAACGAGCCGAAGAGAACACCTTGTCCACCAAAGTCTCCTGACCTTGGTACCATCGCTGTACCAGGGTGGACTTCGGCAGTGTTCTTGCTGAAATGAGTGCCAAGCACCTGTCGCTGACAGAGTGTTCAGTCTCCAATATGGGCTGTTCCCGGGGACACACATCGAGACAGACATGAAGTGCTGCTGGAAGGTCATCAACTCGGTGAAGGATGCCCTTCAGTCTGCCCGAAAATCACTGGTCTCCCAGCACAGCGAGATGTCCGTAAGGGAATGCTGCTGACTGGCACAGCCCCGGCTGCAGTACGTGCTGAGGGACACACTGAAGCTCGGTGCAGCCAATGCTTAGGCTCTGTGGGGAAGGATCACAGTCTGGGCTCCTTCCGCTACTGCACACGGAGGGGCTGTCAGGTGGGGAAAACCCTCAAACAGTGAAAGAGGGATCACCCCAGGGAGTAGCAATGGTGCTATACTCGTATGTGTTTTGTTCTTTAAAGTTTACACTATTGAAGCAATGCCTATGAATGTTAAGGTTTTGTTCTTGCACTGTTTCTTCCTTGGTATATATTATTTTTATCATGAATAAAGTCTATTTTTGCAATTAAATAAAAGTTCCTGGCCCTGCTCCTGACTGTAACACAGTCCAGGGAGGGGTCAGGATTGTCCTTTCACTACATCCCTCCAACTGTTTGAGCCACTCACTCCCGAATAAGGTCCATCCTTTAATTGCTGGCCCGCTGCTTATGGCGCAGTTGCAGCCAAGGTTCTCCGCTCCTTCTTCAGTGCTCTGCCCGTGCTGTGTGGCTGCTCCCCGGTCATCGACCTTTTGGTGATTTCCAGACCAAATGGGGCAGCTTCACTTTTCTCAGTCTCCCATGCAGGGGGTGATATGTAGGAGAACTGAGGCCTCTCCGCCTGTGCTGAGACCTTGGTGAATGTGCAGAAAAGAAACCAGTAGAGAACCTGCGGTGAAGTCTCCAGCCCACTGTGATACCCTTAATGTGACCCATTGTTTTACCTTGGATAAGGAAAGGCATCTTGGTCGGCATGGACGAGATGGACCGAAGGACCAATTTGATATTGGTATTGGTATTGGTTTATTATTGTCACTTGTACCGAGGTACAGTGAAAAGCTTGTCTTGCATACCGTTTGTACAGGTCAATTCATTACACAGTGCATTGAGTCAGTACAGAGTACATTGATGTAGTACAGGGTAAAAACAATAACAGTACAGAGTAAAGTGTCACAGCTACAGAGAAAGTGCAGTGCAATAAGGTGCAAGGTCACAACAAGGTAGATCATGAGGTCATAGTGCATCTCATTGTATAAGGGAACTGTTCAATAGTCTTATCACAGTGGGGTAGAAGCTGTCCTTAAGTCTGGTGGTACGTGCCCTCAGACTTTTCTACCTGATGGAAGAGAGAAGAGAGAGTGACCCAGGTGGGTGGGGTCTTTGATTATGCTGGCTGCTTCACCAAGACAGCGAGAGGTAAAGACAAGAGTCCATGGAAGGAGGCTGGTGTCCATGATGTGCTGGGCTGCGTCCACAACCCTCTGCAGTTGCCGTACCAAGCCATGATGCATCCAGATAGGATGCTTTCTATGGTGCATTGGTAAAAGTTGGTGAGTGTCAAAGGGGACAAACTGAGTTTATTTAGCCTCCTGAGGAAGTAGAGGGGCTGGTGAGCTTTCTTGGCCATGGCACCTACGTGATTTGACCAGGACAGGCTACTGGTGATGTTCACTCCCAGGAACTTGAAGCTCTCAATCCTCTCGATCTCAGTACCATTGATGTAGACAGGTGCATGTACACCGCCCCCTTTCCTGAAGTCAATGACCAGCTCTTTTGTTTTGTTGACATTGAGGGAAAGGTTGTTGTCATGACACCATGTCACCAAGCTCTCTATCTCCATCTTGTATAACTCTAGGACTCTATGAATCTAAGTAAGGAGACCAAAACTCACCACAGTCTCCAAGTGTGACCTCACCAGTACCCCGTAAAAGTGTAACAAAACCTCCCTATTCTAAACTACGACTCCTTTGCAGTAAAATTCAGAGCAGTAATGGCACTAAGGAGGCCATTGATCCATCAAGTGGTAGCTCCCGGTAGAGCGATCCCATCAATCCCATTCCCCCTGCTTCCCTCCCCACAGTCCTGCAAACTCTTCCCTCTCCCGAGCCTCTCCATGTGTGTGCTGGGGAGAGTGCAGAGGAGATTCACCAGGATGGTGCCTAGATTGGAGGACTAGTTCTGGGGAGAGATTGCACAGGCTGGGCTTGTTTTCCCTGGAGCGAAGGAGGCTGAGGGGTGACCTGATTGAGGTGCGTTACTTTATGAGAGGCATAGACAGTGAGAATCTTTATCCCAGGGTCAGGGTATAAATAAACGAGGGCAGAGGTTTAAGGTGAGAGGGAGGAGATTTAAAGGGGATCTGAGGGGTAAGTTTTTTACACAGAGGATGGTTGATATCTGGAAAGTGCTGCCAGAGGAGGTGGTGGAGTCAGATACAGTCGCTACATTTAAGAGGTATCTGGACAGACACCTAAGCAGGTGTAGAAGGATGGGGAACAAATGCAGGCAAATGGGTTTAATGCAGATGGGAATCTTGGTCAGCATGGACGAGTTGGGCCGAGGGGCCTGTTTCCGTTCTGTGTGACTCTATGAACAAAGCCTAGAGTGGTTGAAAATTCAAGGTGATTTCCTGAAATTACAAACAAAGTTTGGACGTAACGCTGGAAGTCCAGGAATTCCAGTAACTCTCCTCACTCACACTCTGATCCCTTCTTCCTCAGCCTCCAATGAACCTGACCATAAGCTCGAGAGCCAGCACCACATCGTACTCCTTCCATTTAACATCAACTGTTTCAGATAATAAACATTTCCAACACTTTCACCCCAGATCTTCAGCATTCTTTTCACATTCCTTTGGTGATTTTTGATATGGGAACCTTGAGGTGTTATCCCATCCTTCAGCATCATCTCACCTTTTGTCTCACTTGCCCTGCGCGTCCCCTTTGACTCTCAACAATTTTTATCGGTACACCATAGAAAGCATCCTATCCAGATGCATCACAGCTTGGTACGGCAACTGATCTACCCATGACTGCAAGAAACTGCAGAGAGTTGTGGACACAGCCCAGCACATCACGGAAACCAGCCTCCCCTCCATGGACTCTGTCTACACTTCTCGCTGCCTCGGTAAAGCAGCTGACAAAATCAAAGACCCCACCCACCCTGGACATTCTCTCTTCTCCCCCCTCCCATTGGGCAGAAGACACAAAAGCCTGAAAACACGTACCACCAGGCTCAAGGACAGCTTCTATCCTGCTGTTATAAGACTGTTGAACAGTTTCCTAGTACAATAAGATGGACTCTTGACCTCACAATCTACCTCGTTATGACCTTGCACCTTATTGTCTCCCTGCACTTTCTCTGTAACTGTAACACTATATTCTGCATTTAATTATTGTTTACCCTTGTACTACCTCAATGTACTGTTGTAATGAAGTTATCTGTATGGATGGTATGGTCGGGCTCTGAGGTGTGCGGTAGAACAAAGGGACCTGGGAATACAGGTCCGTAATTCCTTGAAAGTGGTGTTACAGGTAGATCGGGTCGTAGAGAGAGCTTTAGGCACTTTAGCCTTCATAAATCAGGGCACTGAGTACAGGAGCTGGGAGGTTATGTTGAAGTTGTACAAGATATTGGTGAGGCCAACGTGAGTATCATGTGCAGTTCTGGTCACCTACCTACAGGAAAGATATCAATAAGCTTGAAAGAGTGCAGAGAAAATTTACACGGATGTTGCCGGGACTTGAGGACCCGAGTTATAGGGAAAGGTTGAATTGGTTAGGACTTTATTCCCTGGAGTGCAGGAGAATGAGGGGAAATCTTATAGAAGTATACAAAATTATGAGGGGCATGGATAGGGTGAATGCATACAGGCTTTTTCCCCTCAGGTTGGGTGAGACTAGAACTAGAGGTCATAGGTTTAGGTTGAAAGGTGAAATATTTAAGGGGAATCTGAGGGGGAACTTCTTCACTCAGAGGGTGGTGCGAGTGTGGAACGAGCTGCCAGCGGAAGTGGTGGATGGGGGTTCAATTGTAACACTTAAGAGAAGTTTGGATAGGTACATGGATGAGAGAGGTATGGAGAGATATGGTCCGGGTGCAGGTAGATGGGACTAGGCAGAAAACCAGGCCAGCATGGACTAGATGGGCTGAAGGGCCTGTTTCTGTGCTGTAGTGCTCTATGACTCTATGAACCTATAAAATAAAATTTTTCGCTGTACCTCAGTACATGTACAGTACATCAGAACATAAGAAACAGGAGCAGGAGGAGGCCATCTGGCCCATCGAGCCTGTTCCACCATTCAATAAGATCACGGCTGATCTGGCCATGGACTCAGCTCCACCTACCTGCCTTTTCCCCGTAACCCTTAATTCCCCCACTATGCAAAAGTCTGTCTAACTATGTCTTAAATCTATTTAATGAGGTAGCCTCCACTGCTTCCCTGGGCAGAGAATTTCACAGATCCACTACTCTCTGGGAAAAGCAGTTTCTCCTCATCTCCATCCTAAATCTACTCCCCCGAATCTTGAGGCTATGTCCCCTAGTTCTGGTTGCACCTACCAGTGGAAACAACCTTCCTGCCTCTATCTTTTCTATCCCTTTCATAATTTTATATGTTTCTATAAGATCCCCTCTCATTCTTCCGAATTCCAGCGAGTATAGTCCCAGATGACTCAATCTTTCCTCATAGGCTAACCCCCTCATCTCCAGAATCAACCTGGTGAACCTCCTCTGCACCGCCTCCAAAGCCAGTATGTCTTTCCTCAAGTAAGGAGACCAGAACTGCACGCAGTACTCCAGGTGCAGACTCACCAGTACCCTGTATAGTTGCAGCATAACCTCCCTGCTCTTAAATTCAATCCCTCCAGCAATGAAGGCCAACGTTCCATTTACCTTCTTGATAACCTGTTGCACCTGCAAACCAACCTTTCGCTATTTGCCATGTGATGGTAGTAAACCAATTTACCAATTCCTGATCGCGTGATCGCCCGTCTCCTCACAGAGGGTGCAGGGGGCAACCAACACCCCTGTGCTGTTCTCCAGAGCTCATGTTGAACTAACCCTTCTCCACAGGGTGTCCCACAGACAGCTCCCCTCTCCCCCTGCAGCTAGTTAGAACTGGCTCCGAGCGGTGAGGGGACACGGTGAATGACATGTTTCTCCTTGATACCGTGTTGATCAACCACTCCGACCCTGAAAAGCAACACAGAGTCAGACAGCATGGAAACAGGCCCTTCAGCCCAACTGGTCCACGCCGACCAAGGCACCTATCTAAGCTAGTCCCATTTGCCCACATTTGGCCCACATCCATCTAACAACATTTAAAAGACACTTGGACAGGTACATGGATAGGAAAGGTTTAATGTACCTGCCTCAATCACTTCCTCTGGCAGCATATTCCATATACTGACCACCCTCTGGGTGAAAAAGTCGCCCCTCAGGTTCCTGTTAAATTTCTCCCCTCTCACCCTAAACCCATGCCCTCTGGTTCTTGATTCCCCAACCCTGGAGAAAACTGAGCACATTCACCCTATGGCATGGAATGAAAAGCCTAAAATCAGTGATCCCTGGGGAACGGTTTGTGGAGGTGCCAGGGAACAGACGCCCTCCACCGTGGACCCCACCACACGTTTGTGAGGACCACCGGCTGTTTCTTGGTGACCAGCAATGTGAGGGTGGTAAAATTTGGGCCCAAAGTCCAGTGAAGGGATGAACAGGCTCAGCCCCAGCACAGATGTTCCCACTGACAGGGAGTGAGAGATCCTGATGTTGACAGCATCTGCCCTGTGCGTCTGTCATCTCTGCGGATGTCCAGTCTGCCTCTCTCCCCCTCCCCTTCTCTCCTGCTTCCCTTTCGCCTCGTCTCCCTCCCTTGCTTCCTCTTTCTCAGCTATGCCTCACGCTCTCTCTCCCCCTCACCACCTTCCTTCCCTCAGAGTCAGACAGGCCTTTCTACCCATCAGGTCCCTCCTGCCCTTCCCCCTCCTGACTCTCTCAACCCCACTCCCGCCTCCCCTCTCTCCCTACCTTCCCCTCCTTTCTCTCCTACATTCTCTCCCACACTGTTCACTCGGCCCCTCCTTCCTATTTCCCTCCCCGCCCTTCACTCCCCCTCCCTCTCTTTTCCCCTTCCCTTCCCCTCCCCTCCATCACCTCCCTCCCCTCCCAGCCTCTTATCCCTTCCCCTCCATCACCTCCCAACCCTTCCCTCCCCTCCCTCTCCCCCTTGGACCCCCACGTTCCAGCCGATATGACAGTGGCCATGTTGTTGCCGTGCTTACCAGACAAGGGACGAGTCCAGGAACATAGACCTCCCGTCCCTTGGGTCAGTCGAGACCCCGTTGAAGGTCTCTCGGCGAGAACTTCAGGAAGAAGTCACTGGGTTGTGTTATTTTCTGGTGGGTGGGTGTTGGGTGGGAGTGACTGGGCCCACACCTCAGGCCTCTGTTGCCATGGAAACAGGCAGGAGGTTCTCAGCATCCAGTTGCTGAACGGTTGGACCTGGCGCTTGGGGATCGACAGCAACGTGGCCCAGTGCAGGTCCTGCGCCAATGGGAACGGGCATGCACAGGAGCAGGGCTGCACTGCTGCAGGCACACAGCGAGGCCCCGACAGGCCCAGGTCAGCGGCGATGAAGGGCACAATTGGACAGCAGGGACCCTCACACTGCAGTGAGGCCCAGGGTCACACTCACAGGCTGTTGTCCTGCAGCCACAGGAGGCCTCAAGCATGAGCTCAAACCTCCACCGGCCCCTCTTGTCTTCAACACAAATAAAACGCTCGCTCGATAAACTCCCCCCTCTCTCTGCACAACAGAGGACTCTGAAGATCAAAGAGGATGATTGGCAAACTGGTGGGGCACTGAGTTTAAAATTAACTCCCTTCTGCTTGCCCTGAAATAATTCTTTGACTAATAAATTAAAAGCACTTTCCTCACCTTCTGTCACTACAGTTCCTGACTTCATAAAATGTATTATAGCTATCCAGGGAGTGATTATAGTTTAATCTAGGAGTCCAGTTAATAATATATGCAAAGTAATATAACCACCGAGTGCTTTAATCAAGAGCCTGACATGGCTTATAAACTCAAGAGAAAGGTGCCTGGGAGTGACACTGTGTAATTAAATTACTAATGTGGGAGCTCTATCACGGGAATTCACAGTCTCTCTCATATCAGGATCAGATGTTTGTAGACTCAAGGTCCAGAACTTCAGGGTATCTATCTAGGCTTGGACCCATGCTCTGCTGAGGGAGTGTTGCACTCTCAGAGGTGATATAGAACAGTCCAGCACTGGACAGGCCATTCAGCCCACGATGTTGTGCCAATCTTGATGCCAATTTAACCTAAATGTCCTCCTCCTGTGTATCATCCACATCCCTCCATTCACTTCATATTCATGTGTCTATCTAAAAGCCTCTTAAACTCCACCAAACTGCCTGCTTCCCCTACTACCCCTGGTAACCCACTCCGGGCACCTACTACTCTCAAGGTAAAAAACTTGCCCCTCACGTTGCCTTTAAACTCCCCCCCCCCCTAAACTTAGAAGCATGTCCTCTGGTGTTTGACATTTCTCCCCTGGGGAAAGGAGTCTGACTGTCTACCCTGTCTCTGCCTCTCATAATTTTAAAAACCTCTCTCAGGTCTCCCCTTGGCCTCTGACGCTATAACTCAAGTTTGTCTAACCTTTGCTTGTAGCTCCTTCCTTATAGAAACATGGAAAACCTACAGCACAATACAGGACCTTCGGCCCACAAAGCTGTGCCGAACATGTCCCTACCTTAGAAATTACTAGGCTTACCCATAGCCCTCTATTTTTCTAAGCTCCATGTACCTATCCAAAAGTCTATTAAAAGACCCTATTGTATCCACCTCCACCACCAACGTCCTTCAGCTGAGATACCAAAAATTTATTGTTCAGATCGATGTAAACAATTCTCTGAACAAGTCATGAAAAAAAAGACCAGAGAAATTCTATGGTGTTCTGGCCAGTAAAACATGGGTCATTTTGACACTGCTGTTAAAATGTGTCCAAGTTAGAAACGTTTTAAGGTTGAAATCACAGCAGACATTGGTTGCAAATTGCCCCAAGTAGCCACAAGGCAGAGAAAGGTAGAACAGAAATGCGCGTAAGTCTGGAGAAATGCAGCTAAAGGGAATTGCATCGGGAAGAACACACTTGGAAAAATGTATCCAGAGCAAAGAACTCAGGGAATATACCTGGAGGAACACATACCGAAAAATACCCTCAAGGAAAAGAACGAGGAATAATGCACACAGAGGAATACACCCATGGGAATACACCAGGGGAACGCACAAAGGAATGGACCCTGTACAACACACCTGTAGAAACACCTCTGGAAACGTACCTTCACACAGGCTGAACACAGGTGTGTGCAGCCTGATGCATCGTAGAGAAAATCTAATCTTTGAGGTCTGCAAAGTGGTGGTGTTTGATAAAGTAGATTGGGAGAAACTGTTTACACTGATGGTAGGATCAATGACCAAAGGACACAGATTTAACTGGCAATGAACATAGTACAGCACAGGAACAAAGTTCAAAGTTGAGTTTATTGTCATCTGCACAAGTCCATGTGTGCACAGGTCCAATGAAAAACTTACTTGCAGCAGCATCACGGGCACAGAGCATCAGATAAGCAGCATTCACAAGAAAAACATAAATTAAACATAAATTATACACAATTTTACAAGAAAGAACACAATTAGAACTGAATAAAAGCCCATTTTAGTGCAAAGTGATCAAAGTGGTCACAGTGTTGCTAAACTGTAGTGATTAGGGTTGTGCCAATTGGTTCAAGAACCCAATGGTTGAAAGGAAGTAGCTGTTCCTGAACCTGGTGGTGTGGGGACTTCAGGCTTCTGTACCTCCTGCCCAATGGGAGCTGCGAGAAGATGGCATGGCCTGGATGGTGGGGATCTTTGATGATGGATGTTGCCTTCTTGAGGAGGCGCTTCCTGTAGACACTACTGATGGTGGGGAGGGATGTTCCCGCGATGTATTGAGCTGAGTCCTCTACTCTCTGCAGCTTCTTGCGTTTCTGCGCATTTGAATTGCCGTACCGGACTGTGATGCAACCAGTCAGGATACTTTCAACAATACATCTGTGAAAGTTTGTTAGAGTGTTCGGTGACAAGCCGAACCTCCTTAACTTAAGTAAGTAAAGACGCTGGCACGCTTTCCTTGTGATTGCATCTATGTACTGGTCCTTCAGCCCACCATGTCTGTACTGACCATGATGCCAGCCCAAAGCCAGAAGTGGGTGGAGAATATTTAATCTGTCAATCAACTACTGAACTTAAGGTGGGTCCAGGATATGTCTGGAATGTTCTTACTTGCAGATGGCCAAATCTCAGCCCATCCACGATCCAGCCCATTGATTCATTTATAACATAGATCTATAAATTGCAATGCTTTAAGTGTGATGCTCAGTTAAGCTACAAGGAACAGGAAGCTGCTTTCTTGTAACCCAGCGCTGAGAGTTCCACATCCTGGAACAAAAACCGTAAAGGCTGGAAATGCTCAGTGGGTCAGGCAGGGTCTGTGGGGATAGACACAAGTGTTAATGCTTTGGGCCTATTATGTGAGGGGGTGGCCAAGAGATGATAAGAGGTCGTAAACAAACACAGAGGAAGGGGAGGAGGAGAGAGGTCTGTGATGGGGTGGAAGGCGAGATTAGATCAGTGCAGGGATGAAGTTCCCAGAACGACTGTGCATTGGGTTGCACTCCCTGTTGTCATTGTTTAGTTGCAATGGCAGGGATCTGGTTGCAGGAACTGGAAGCTGCTCTTGGCAATGATGCCATCGAGGAGGATTGTTCCTTTGGTTATTGTCTTAAAGCTGCCACAATTTCAAATCTATCCCAATGATACAACATAGGAACACAACAGGAGCAGACTGCCCAAGTCTGCACTGCATTCAGCAATGACGCCGATCTTGGCTATGGCTCCACATCTCGACCTGTCCTCCACAGCCCCTCACCCCTGCGCAGACCAACAATCTGTCAATATATTCAATGACTCCACTTCAGAGCTCTGCAAGGTAGAGAGTTAGTACAGGTCTTCCCCAGGTTACCTCAGGGTTCTGTTCCTGAGAACTGTTCATAACCTGAACAGTTTACAAGTAAGTAATGTGGGCTGCCTGGCAATATATTTAAATTAAATAAAACATCGGTCAACCAAAGGAAACACGTAGTTAAACCAGGGCGTTTAACGCAACCATTCAGAAGCTGCCAGGAACCGAGTTCCCACCCGGCAGAAGATAAGATTTCTTTATTAGTCACATGTACATCGAAACACACAGTGAAATGCATCTTTTGCGTAGAATGTTCTGGGGGCAGCCCGCAAGTGTCGCCACGCTTCCGGCGCCAACATAGCACGCCCGCAACTTCCTAACCCGTTCGTCTTTGGAATGTGGGAGGAAACCGGAGCACCCGGAGGAAACCCACGCAGACACGGGGAGAACGTACAGCCTGTCGCAACCTGCAAATCCATCCTGGTCTCCCAAACGCTCATTCGTGTGCACGGGCTGTACATATGTCAGGTGTTCGTAACCTGGGGAGGATCTGCAAGCCAAGATCAAATTGACATCATTGCTGAATGCAGTGCAGACTTGGGCAGTCTGCTCCTGTTGTGTTCCTATGTTATATCATTGGGATAGATTTGAAGTTGTGGCAGCTTTAAGACAATAACCAAAGACCTTAACTGTCTCCTGACAACATAGGGATGACCTTATAGAGGTGTATAAAACCATGGGGGGTATAGAGGAGAGTGGTTGAAGCTGGGTTGTTGACAGCATTTAAATGTTAGGAGGAACACTTGCCAGAACTCAAGGGACTGAGTTATGGAGAGAGGGGGTGAATAGGTTGAGCCTTTTTTCAATGTAGGAGACTGAGGGGTGACCTTACAGAGGTGTATAAAATCATGAGGGCCACAGATGGGGTGAATACAGTCTTTTGCCCAGGGTTAGGAAATCAAGAACTAGAGGGCACAGGTTTAAGGTGAGAGAGGAGAGAATTGATAGGAATCTGGGGGGCAACTTTTTAACCCAGAGGGTGGTCCGTATATGGAACGAGCTGCCAGAGGAAGTGGTTGAGGCAGGTACATTAACCACATTTTAAAGGTACTTGGACAGGTACATGGATAGGAAAGGTTTAGAGGGATATGGGCCAAATGCAGGCAAATGGGACTAGCTTTGACCAGTTGGGCCAAAGGGCCTGTTACTGTGCTGTATGACTCTATGACTTGAATCGATTAGGCCTAGAGGACTATGGACCAAGTGCTGGGAGATAGGATTAATCTGGAAGAGTGCCCATTGGTCAGTGTGGACAAGTTGGGCCAAATGGCCTGTTCCCCTGCTGTATGATTCTATATATTCCAAAGAGTCATAATCACCAGTGGACATTCCTTCACAGCTCCACCTCAGAGGGGTGATCCTTAGTTCTGAATCTATGCCCCTTGTTTGTGTTTCTTCCCTCCCTCAGCAGCTAAAGATTGCATTCAGTTTCCAGTGCTTTTTAAAATATCTCCATCCCATCAGTGGTAAGGGAGCTGTTGAGGGACAGGATTTATGTTCACTTGGAAAGACAGGGAGTGATTAGGTGTCAGTGTGGCTCTGTGCAAGGGAGATCACGTCTCACAAATCTGACCCAATTTGTTTCAGGAGGTAACTGAGGAGGTTGATGAAGGCAGGGAGCTACTGTAGATGTTGTTTCCATGGACCTTAATGAGGCATTTAACTAGGTCGCGCGTGGTAGACTGGTCCAGAAGGTTAAGGCAGAAGGGATCTGAGACTTGTTAGCAAACTGGGTTCAAAATTGGTTTGGTGATAGGAGGCAAAGGGTGGATGAAGAGGGGTGTTTGTCTGCCTGGAATCTGTAACGTGGAGTATTGCAGGGATCGGTGTTGGGGCCTCTACTGTCTGTAATACAGGTAGAAATGACTTGGATGGGAATATAGGCAGCAAGATTACTAAGTCTGCAGTGGAGTTAGGTAGTGGAATTGCAGATAGTACAGAAGGTTGTATATAGATCTGCAAGTTTGCAGAAGACACCAAATCTCAAATAACAATGAGTCAGAGTACAGGAAGGAGATAGAGAGCTTAGTGGAATGGTGTCATGACAACCTTTCCCTCAGTGTCAGCAAAACAAAAGAGCCGGTCATTGACTTCAGAAAAGGGGGTGGTGCACAGGCACCTGTCTACTTCAATGGTGCTGAGATCGAGAGGGTTGAGAGTTTCATGTTCCTAGGAGTGAACATCACCAATAGCCTGTCCTGGTCCAACCACGTAGATGCCACGGCCAAGAAAGCTCACCAGCTCCTCTACTTCCTCAGGAGGCTAAAGAAATTCGGCATGTCCCCTTTGACCCTCACCAACTTTTATCAATGCACCACAGAAAGCATCCTATCTGGATGCATCACGGCTTGGTACGGCAACTGCTCTGTCCGGGACCGCAAAAAACTGCAGAGAGTTGTGGACACAGCCCAGCACATCACGGAAACCAGCCTCCCCTCCATGGACTCTGTCTATACCTCTCACTGCCTTGGTGAAGCAGCCAGCATAATCAAAAACCCCACCCACCCGAGTCATTCTCTCTTCTCTCCTCTCCCATCAGGCAGAAGATACAGGAGCCTGAGGGCACGTACCACCAGGCTCAAGGACAGCTTCTAATCCCATGGCGATAAGACTATTAAACAGATACCTTATACGATGAGATGGACTCTTGACCTCACAATCTACCTTGTTTGACCTTGCACCTTATTGTCTACCTGCAATGCACTTTCCAGTAGCTGTGTCACTTTACTCTGTATTCTGTTATTGTTTTCCCTTGTACTACCTCAATGCATTGTGTAATGAATTGATCTGTACGAACAGTATGTAAGACAAGTTTTTCACTGTACCTCAGTACAAGTTACAATTATAAACCAATTCCAATAACAATAGATAATGAGACATAGATCAGCTCTAAAGTTGGGCAGAGCAATGGCAGATGAGTGTGAGGTAATGCAGTTTGTGAAGTCAAATTCTGGCAGGACATATGGGTATATGGCAGGGACCTTAGGAGTGCTGACGCAGAGACAATGGGGTGCAAGTCCATAGCTCCCGGAAAATGGATTGGGTGGTGAAGAAGGCATTTAATATGTATTCATAGGTCAACTCATTGAGTATAAGAGTTGGGAATGAGACGTTGAAGCTGTACAAAACATTGGTCAACACACACACAGTGCTGGAGGAACTCAGTGGGTCAGGCAGCATCTATGGAGGGAAATAAACAGTCAACGTTTCGGGCCGAGACCCTTCATCAGGACTGGAAAGGAAGAGGGCAGAAGCCGGAATAAGAAGGTGGGGGGAGGGGGAGGAGCACAGGCAGGCAGGTGACAGGTGAGTCCAGGTGAGGGGGGAAGGTAGGTGGGTGGGGGACGGGGGTGAAAGGGAGTGATGTGAGGAGGTGATGGGTGGAAGACAAAGGGACAAAGGGCTGAAGAAGGAGTCTGATAGGAGAGGACGTGGACCATGGGATAAAGGGAAGGAGATGGGGAACCAGAGGGAGGTGATAGGCAGGTCATGAGGGTGGGGAAGGGGAAAGAGAAGGGGGGTGAGGGGGCCACAGGAATGAGGGAAAACAAAAAGGGTGGGAAAGGGGGATAAGAGGGGGGGGGGTTACCGGGAGTTCGAGAAATCGATGTTGAGGCCGTCAGGTTGGAGACTCCCAGGGCGGAATGTGAGGTGTTGTTCCTCCAACCTGTGTCTGGCCTCAACATGGCAGTAGAGGAGGCCGTGTATAGACCTGTCAGTGTGGGAATGGGATGCGGAATTGAAGTGGGTGGCCACCGGGAGATCCTGGCTGTTGCGGCAGACGAAGCGAGGGTGCTTGACGAAGCCGTCATTGGTTAAATTGGTTAAAAACATTGTTTAAATTGTTTTGGAGTATTATGTTCAGTTCTGGTCATCACACTACAGGCAGCAATAGAGAGAGTGCAGAAGAGATTCACGAGGGTGTTGCCTGGAACGGAGGGCTGTGACTGCAAGGATTGGACAGGCTGGGATTGTTCTCACTGGAGCGTAGGAGGCTGCGGGGTGAGATTATAGAGGTTTATAAAATGATGAGAGGCAAAGATAGGAAAGATAGTGAGACTCTTTTTCCCAGGGCAGGGTGGCTAGAACTAAAGGGGGGGTAAAATTAAAGGAGACACGAGGGGTAAGTTTTCCACACAGAGGTGGAGTGAATGTCTGGAACGAGCTGCCAGAGGAGGTGGTGGAGGCAGATGCAATTACACTGTTTGAAAGGTATTTGGACAGGTGCTTGGATAGGACAGGTGCAGAGGAATACGGCCCAAATTAAGACGAAGGCATCACGGCCAGCATGGACGAGGTGGGTCAAACATTGAACAACACAGAACAGTACAGCACAATACAGGCCCTTCAGCCCACAATGTTGTGCCAACCTTTAAACCTCGCCTAAGACTATCTAATCCCATCCTCCCACATATCCCTCTATTTTCAATTCCTCCATATGCTTATCTAGTAATCTCTTGAATTTGACCAACGTACCTGCCTCCACCACCGCCCCAGGCAGCGCATTCCATGCCCCAACCACTCTCTGGGTAAAAAACCTTCCTCTGATATCTCCCTTGAACTTCCCACCCATTACTTTAAAGCCATGCCCTCTTGTATTGAGCATTGGTGCCCTGGGAAAGAGGCGCTGGCTGTCCACTCTATCTATTCCTCTGTTTCTGTGATTATGGTGATATGGGTATCACTGGCAACGCAACACCTAGTATCCATCCCTGAACACGTGGTTTCTAGTGACACACAAGCCAGACCTCACAAGGGTAGCAGATTTGCTTTCCTGCAGGTTATTTCTGTATCATTTGTCAGTCCCAGAGTGGACCGATCACAACTCCTGAAACGACCTTTCAAACAAAAGTGCCGGAGTTGTACAATTACTTGGATTTAACTCCTCGGCTGCCGTGGTGGTCTCCTCTAGACCACCGGTCCAAGTCTTTGGATGCTACTTACCAGTCTGTTGTCAGGCTACAATGGTACGACCTCTTTGGCATCTGTTAACGTTTGGTGTTGGTGAATTTGCAAATCTATCCAGATTACAGATCTGTTATATTTTAGGTTTAAGTTCAGATTTATTGATTATCCTGAGTACTTAGGAGTCTATAACAGGGCACAGATTTACAGTAAGGAATAAAATATCTAGAGGGGATACGAGGAAGGATATTTTCCCCCAGAGAGATGTTGGAATCTGGAACACACTGCCTGAGGGGGAGGTGGAGGCAGAGACTCTCACAGCATTGAAGAAGTATCTGGATGAGCGCTTGAATCACTAAGGCAGAGAAGGCTACGGACTTATGTTTGGTAACTGGGATTAGTATAGATCGGTATGATGGTCGGCATGGACACGATGGACCGAAAGGCCTTTTCCAGTGCTATATGACTATATGGAACATACACTGCACTGCACATGAAATACAGCACAGCTCAGGGCATTGGTAGTCACACTAGGCTTTCTTGCAATCACTTTGGGAAGCTGAATGAGGTGACAGCTTGTTTCATTTCACTGCCATGTGCAGGATTTTAACTGTAGTGTGGTAATTCTTCAATGTTCAAATCAAATGATAGTGCTCGCCTGCATGCAATTACTGCTCAGAAGCATCTCGGGACTGTTCCAGCATCCTTGGCTCTTGATGTATGATGGATTTTATCAGGTATGCTCTCCAGCTGTAGTGTGTAAACACAGACGTTAAGGTGCACTAGGAGACAGCACGAATCTCCAGTTTCTTAAAATCAGAATCAGAATCAGGTCATCACTGACATATGTCGAGAAATGTGTTGTTTTGCGGCAGCAGTACAGTACACGACATAAAGACACGAAAATTACTGTAAGTTACAAAAATAAATAAATAGTGCAAAAGAGGAACAACGAGGTAGTGTCCATGGGTTCATGGACCGTTCAGAAATCTGATGGCGGAGGGGAAGAAGCTGTTCCTGAAACGTTGAGCCTTCAGGCTCCTGTACCTCCTCCCCGATGGTAGTAACGAGAAGAGGGCATGTCCCAGGTGGTGAGGGTCCTTAGTGATGGATGCCGCCTTCTTGAGGCACCGCCTCTTGATGATGTCCTCGATGGCGGGGAGTGTTGTGCCCGTGATGGAACTGGCTGAGTCTACAACCCTCTGCAGCCTCGTGATCCTCTGCATTGGAGCCTCCATACCAGGCAGTGATGCAACCAGTCAGGATGCTCTCCACTGTACATCTGTAGAAATTTGCAAGAGTCTTTGGCGACAGACCAAATCTCCTCAAACTCCTAATGAAGTAGAGCTGCTGGTGTGCCTTCTTCGTGATTGCATCAATGTGTTGGGCCCAGGATAGATCCTCTGAGATGTTGACGCCCAGGAACTTGAAGCTGCTCACCCTTTCCACCGCTGACCCCTCAATGAGGACTTCTCCTTCCTGAAGTCTACAGTCAATTCCTTGGCCTTGCAGACGTTGAGTGCGAGGTTGTTGTTGCGACACCACTCAACCAGCTGATCTATCTCACTCCTGTACGCCTCCTCATCGCCATCTGAGATTCTGCCAACAACAGTGGTGTCATCAGCGAACTTATAGATGTGTTTGAGCTGTGCCTGGCCACACAGTCATGAGTAGAGCAGTGGGCTAAGCATTCATCCTAGAGGTGTGCCTGTGTTGATTGTGAGTGAGGAGAAGATGTTACCTCTGATCCATAGACTGTGGTCTCCTGATAAGTCCAGGATCCAGTTGCAGAGAGAGGTACAGAGGCCCAGGTTTTGAAGCTTGTTAATTAGTACTAAAATTCTGTTGTGTCATGTTTATGCGATCTTTCCCAATAAGATCATGTAATCTGTCTGAAGATCATTCTGCTCTTCAACAACACACACAAAATGCTGGAGGAACTCAGCAGGTCAGACAGCATCTGTGGAGGGAAATAAACAGCCTGACCTGCTGAGTTCCTCCAGCATTTTGTGTGTGTTGCTCCAGAATCCAGCATCTGCAGAATCTCTTGCATCTCCAGTCAGCTCCTCAAGCCTGTTTCTCCACTCCATCACATGGTGGGAGTTCCCTTCACCTATTCATTTCCCACTGCCCCTGGCCTGAAGGTTTTTGTCCAAAAAAGTTCCTCAGTCTCAAGTTTGAAACCCTCAACTGTGTTCGACAATTATTTGGCAAAGTGGGTCCCAGCTTCCACCATGAGCATAGAGAGTGCTGGAGACACTCGGCAGGTCAGGCAACATCTGTGGAAACAGAAACAGTTAATATTTCAATTGGTGACCGTTCATCAGATGAAGGGTTGTTGATCTGAAACTTCAACTCTGTTTCTCTCTGCTCAGGTGACCTGCTGAGTGATTCCAGCATTTCCTGTTTGTATTTCAGAGCTCCAGGATCTAAAGTTTCCTGATTTTCACCCTTCTGGTGTGGATTCTTTCTGAAGTCAAACTGCGACAATACACCTTCCTAGGAGCAAACATCACCAACAGCCTGCCCTGCTCCAACCACGTAGATGCCACGGCCAAGAAAGCTCACCAGCTCCTCTACTTCCTCAGGAGGCTAAAGAAATTTAGCATGTCCCCTTTGACACTCACCAACTTTTATCGATGTACCATAGAAAGCATCCAATCTGGATGCATCACGGCTTGGTATGGCAACTGCTCTGCCCGGGACCGCAAGAAACTGCAGAGAGTTGTGGACACTGCTCAGCACACCACAGAAACCAGCCTCCCCTCCATGGACTCTGTCTACACTTCTCGCTGTCTCGGTAAAGCAGCCAACATAATCAAAGACCCCACCCACCCCGGACATTCTCTCTTCTCCCCCATTCCGTCAAGCAGAAGATACAAAAGCCTGAAAGCACGTACCACCAGACTCAAGGACAGCTTCTATCTTGCTGTTATAAGACTATTGAATGGTTCCCTAGTACAAGATAGACTCTTGACCTCACAATCTACCTCGTTATGACCTTGCACCTTTTGTCTACCTGCACTGCACTTTCTCTGTAGCTGTGACACTTCACTATGCTTGCTGTATTGTTTTACCTTGTACTACCTCAATGCACTGTGTAATGAATTGATCTGTATGAACGGTTTGCAAGACAAGTTTTTCACTGTACCTCGGTAAGATGAGATCCCTTGCTGTGGACACCAGTGTCAGACAATGTAGGTCCTCTTGACCAAACTAGAAATTCTGTTAACCATCTCAAAAACTGCAGTTAGAGCATCCCACAACATTAGGATTTGGATTTCCGTAATGTCTCTCTCAATCCCACATCAGTTTTAACAGCCAATTAAGTACTTTTTGTGATTAGTCCATTTGATACCAGGTAACGCGTTCTCACAGGACTGGGTGTTGTAACACTGTCGTTATTGAACATATATTTGAAGGTGAGATGGAAGAGATTTAAGAGGAACCCGAGGGGCAGGTACATTAACAACATTAAAAAGGTACTTGGACAAGTACATGGATAGGAAAGGTTTAGAGGGATTTGGGCCAAATGCAGGCAAATGGGACTGGCTTAGATGGGAATCTTGGTCGGCATGGACCAGTTGGGCCGAAGGGCCTGTTTCCGTGCTGTATCTCGATGATCAGTTTGCAAAGGTAAACCTTCTGAATCTTCTATGTGCAGATGATTTGCAGTTCTCTTTCTCATGGTCTGTTCCTAAGCTGATCTCTTTATGGAAGTGAGAAGATAACACAGGGGGGATCTTTAGCATTTCTGCAGAAAGCCGACTGGTTTCACAACAGTGCTAAATACCTGCTGTAAAATTTAGAAATAGCACGTGCCCCGCCAGCCCCAAGGGCAGCTCAGTGGCGCAGCTGGTAGAGCCACTGTCTCATTGCACCAGAGACCCGGGTTCAATCCTGACCTCTGGTCCCATCTGTGTGGAGTTTGCATGTTCTCCCCATGACTGCCTCGGTTTCTCACAGGTGTTTCAGTTTCACAGTCATTGAGCAATACAGCATGGAGACAGGCCCTTTGGCCCAACCAGTCCATGCTAACCACAGTGCCCACCCAGCTAGTCCCAATTCCCTGTGATCGGCCCACGTCCCTCTATGTCCCACCCCTTGATGTACCTGCTGTGTGCTCTGTCTCACCAAAACGTGGCTTACACCTGCCTCACCTGACTGTGCCATACAACTTGAGGGCTTCTCAATCCACTGAATGGACCGTACAGCGTCCTCAGGCAAAGTTAGAGGTGGAGGGGTCTGCTTCTTCATCAATAACTCGTGGTGCTCGGACGTGACGGTCCTGGCGAGCTCCTGCTCACCCAGCCTGGAATATCAAATGGTGAAGTGTCGACCATACTACCTGCCACGGAAGTTCACTTCAGCTATCCCGATGGCAGTCTACATCCCACCCCAGACAGACATAAAGCCTGCACTCAATGAACTCTCTCTGTGGTCAACAGCCTTGAAGCGGGATACCCTGAGGCCCTCTTCATTATTGCAGGTGACTTCAACCAGGCCAACCTCAGGAGTGTGTTACTAAAGTACTACCAGCACGTCTCCTGTCCCACCAGGGGCCCTAACACCCTTGATCATTGCTATACAACCATCAAAGATGCCTTCCGAGCCGCCCCCTGCTCTCACTTTGGTAAGTCATACTACTAGGCCGTGCTCCTTCTCCCGGCACACAAACAGAAGCTTAAATGGGAGGATCCAGTAAAGAAAGTCATGCAGTGCTGCTCTGACGAAACAGATGAGCTTCTACGTAACTGCCTATCCAAATGTTTCTTAAATGATACTGTTGTACCTGCCTCAACCACTTCCCTTGGCAGCTCTTTCCATAAACTCACCACCCTCTGCATGAAAAATTCACCCCTCCGTTCCCTTTTAAATCTTTCCCCTCTCACCCTAAACCTATGCCCCCTAGGTTTGGATTTCCCTACCCTGGGGAAAAGCCTGTTACCGTCCACCTTATCTATGCCTCTCATAGCTTCCTCCCATATCCCAGATACGCAGGTTGTTACATTAATTAGCCTGTGCAAATTGCCCGAGTGTTTGGGTGCGTGGTAAAATCTGGGGGGAGTTGATGAGAATGTGGGGAGAGTAAAATTAAAGGGATTAGAGGATATAAAGTAGTATAAATGGGTGGTTGATGGTTGGTGTGGACTCGGTGAGCTGAAGGGCCTGCACCTCTCTAAGACTGTAAGGTGGTGGGAGTTAGCTTCAGTGTAACAGATTACCTCTACCTGTGGAGCTGGGAAAAACACTCATAAACAGAAGGAAAAGGAATTTGCAAGATTGCAGCCAATGTTATGAATGTAACGGTAAATTTACCCCCAGAAAGATCTCACAAACTCCAATAACAACCAGAGGAGACACAAGAGACTGCAGATGCTGGAATCTGGAGCAACACACAAAATGCTGGAAGAACTCAGTGCGTCAGGCAGCATCCGTGGGGGGAGAGGAACTGTCGATGTTTCGGGTCGAAACCCTGCATCAGGACTCTGAGTGAAGATGGCTGGTGTAAAGAGGAGAGGGGGAGGGGTGAGAAAGGAGTCCGAGGCGATTGGTGGACTGAGGGGTGCAGGATGACGGGCAGGTAGTGTCAGGTAGGGGAGGGGAGCAGGAGTGGAGTTGGCAGACAGTGGCAGGTGAATGATAGATGGAGGCAGAGAGAGGGGAGAGGGAGAGAAGAGGGGGAGAGGGAGAGAAGAGGGGAGGGGGGAGGGAAGATAGGAGGCAGGTGCTGGAGGGAGAGAAGCAGGAACACGAAGCTCTCGCAGCTCTGGACTCTGAAGTAAAGGAGGTGAGAATGGGAACCATTAGGGGAGAGGTGTACGGCAGGTGGTAATAACCAACCTGCTTTGAGACGTTGGCTGGACAGTGGATACAAGAGTCCCACTCCTCTCTGAAATGGTGCCAGATGATCCCTTACACCTTGCCCAGATGGAAATGGGGCCTCAGAAGATGTTTCACTCAGAAGATGGCACCCCCAGATTGGTGGCACTCCTTCCGTACTGCACTGGGGTATCAGCCTGGACTACATCCTCAGGTATCTGAAGTGGGACTTCAACCCACAACTTTCTAAGACGAGGCACTGCTGTCCACTCTACCAGGGCTGGTGCCTTCACAGATTTCAGATAAGTGGATCCCGAACAATTCCCCCTCCCATTGAGCAGAAAGTACAAAAGCCTGAAAGCACGTACCACCAGGCTCAAGGACAGCTTCTATCCTGCTGTTATAAGACTATTGAACGATGCCCTAGTACGGTAAGGTGGACTCCTGACCTCACAATCTACCTCGTCATGGCCTTGCACCTTATTGTCTGCCTGCACTGCACTTTCTCTGTAACTGTAACACTTTATCCTGCACTCAGTAGTGTTTTCCCTTGTACTGCCTTAATGTGGTGAAATGATCTGTACGGATGGCATGCAAAACAAAGTTTTTCACTGTACCTCGGTACATGTGACAATAATAAACCAATTTACAATTCACAATCTACACAAGATCAGTGTCTGACTGACAGCAACTGATGAATTGAAAGTATGTTGACTGCCAATGTTTCTGCGAACACTTTCTTCAGATAATAGTATGTTTGTACGCAACTAGTCACATTTCCAGTTTGTCAAGAAACAACCTCTCCCCACACCCACCAGCATTAATGCCAAGGATGCTGTGATCTCCATCTCACTGTGCAATCCCCTCCCACCCACGAGAAATCTGCACACACACGTCATGCTAGCTAGCTTTTCTTCATTTTTAATGTTAAAACATTTGAAGTTTTTTTTTATTTCCTTTTAATTCATCTGGCATTTTCACTTTCTAACTTCCAAAACTATACCAGCCTCTCTCATTACAGTATAAAGTGATTTAAAGTTGCTGAATACTGTACATTTCAATTCATCTGAAATTGCGTACAAGAATATTTCTGGTCTTTTTTAAATAACCGCAGTACTCAGCAAAGGTGATTTACAATAATGCCATGCCAGGACAAAGCATCTTTTAAACTACCACAGAATTCATCACAAAGACATAGGCAAGAAATGACCAATGCCCAAAATATGCACACAATATATTTTATCATCACCAAACCATTACAATCAAACAGAATACCTAAAAATGACCTGAAGACAGTTTCAAGAAGACACTCAGGTGCCTTAAAACCAAAATAAAAACAGGAATGTTTCTGTGTTTAATTACTTTGGAATTCAGTATCCATAAAGGCCATACTGCTAGTGTCAAGAGTATTCACAAGGGGTCTGAACTGTGGCTCGGCTGATCAGAGATGTTCCAGCTCATTTCAAAATCGTCTTCATCTCGCGGGTCATGTTAACTCGTTGCCTAATGAGAAAGAGATAGAGAGATCAGGCAGCTACTGTAAATTACCTGATCTTGCCCTCCAGGCAATCTAGATTCGCTTATTAGAAGCCAAGACGGTAAACTGAATCATCAGTGCCATTTTAATAGAAGCTGAGGATCAATACGTAGAATAAATTACATTGCTTGATATTGTTGCACGTTCAGTAAGGCTCCAGAACTGGTCCCAGACAGATAGCTTCTCACTGAGTGGAACTTAGAAGGCAGGACAGGGTGGACAACCTTCTCACAGCAACACCCACCAAAAAGACAACTTTAGGATCACCTCTGACACATGGGATACGTTTTCGAAGCAGTGTGTGGCTTTTACTGCGTAAGGCCATGTGGGTTTCACAGCAGCAAAAAAAAATGGAACAACTTCTGTATAAAATCACAAGGTACCCAAATGGAACTGAAACATATTTAATCGGTCTTCGTCCAAAAAAAAACGTCTGCAGTAACAGCAGGAAATTACTAGCCGAACAAGTCCTTCAAGTCGTTATTGGCCGAGCTGCTAGACGGCATGGAGTTCGTTGGCAAGCTTGCCTGTGCAAAGTTCTGGGGTGACATGAACGGGTTGGCCGGTAGAGGCGTCACAGGGAATGCCGGCTGCCCCATTGCCCTTGGCTGCTGCCCTCCCATCGGACTGCTCGCGGCCGCTGAGCCTTGGGCAGGGACAAACTGGCTCAGCCACTGGTTCTGAGCTGCCGGGGACATCTGGGCCATCTGGTTCATGCTGACTTTGTTCTTCTGAGGGCCCAGCAGGTTGTCCAAAGCAGACAGGTCCATGGCTTTGTTGGGCTGTGAAACCGGAGCACGCCCAGGTTGGTTCAGTGTGCCCACGCCCGAGAAAGCCGGGAGGCTGGTGGCCGACGACACGGGCATCCGGCTGATACTGGAGCTCCCTCGGCCAGCGTAGAAGTTCTGCCCCGTGCCGCCCATTCCCATGCTGTTCCCGAACGTGGACTGGAAGGGCAAGGCAGAACTGAAACCCGCGCCGTTGCTCATGCCTCCTAAAGCGTTCAGGCTGGCGCTGGGTTTGGCGAAACCCATGCCGCTGTTTGCCGGGCCGGAGAACCCACTACAGGAAGCAGTCTGCGCAGAACCCTGCTTGGATGAGTTGATGGAAAGCGAGTTCATGGAGGTCATGTTTTCCAACAAGCTACTCGTCAGGTCTTTGGTCTGTAAGCAGAAAATGGAGAAGAGAAGCCATGCATTCATAATCAGAGATCACCTCAAAACAACTTTACAGTTGCACATTCGTAGATTCATGGAATGATATGGCCTTCAACCATTCGGTTCTTGAACCAACCAGCAAAACCCTAATCACTACAGTTTAGCAACACTATGGCCACTTTGATTATTTTGCACTAAAATGGCCTTTGTTTTTTTGTTCTTTCTTGTAAAAATTGTGTATAATTTATGTTTAATTTATGTATTTCTTGTGAATGCCACTTATATGATGCTATGTGCCTGATGCTGCTGCAAGTAAGTTTTTCATTGCACCTGTTCATACATGTGTTGATGACAATAAACTCGACTTGGACTTTGGAAGAGACCCTTTGGCTCAAAGTGCAGGCTATTTGGAACAGCCAATAATCTGGTCCCCTTAGTGTTCTTCAGGTTAAAAGAGTACCAAAATATATTTTGAGGCTTATTTTGTGTAAAAGTTCTCCCATAATTAACCGTTGGATACTGCTTCAATAAACTGGACAGCTACAGGGGTAGTACTAAACTGAGGTACTACTGGGGTAGTACTAAACTGTGATGTGAGATTCTCCACAGTCTCTGCCCACACAACTCTAACAGAGTAATGCAGCATGGAAACAGGCCTTCGGCCCAACTCGCCCATGCCAATCAAGGTGCCCACTGAGCTAGTCCCATTTGCCTGTGTCTGTCCCATATCCCTCTAAACCTTTCCTATCCATGTACCTGTCCAAATGTCTTTTAAATGTTGTTATTGTACCTGCCTTAACCATTTCCTCAGGCAGCTTGTTCCATATACTCACCACCTTCTGTGTGAAGAAGTTGTCCCTCAGGTCCCTTTTAAATCTTTCCCCTCAAACATTAAACCTCTAGCTTTTGGATCACTTTCCCTGGGAAAAAAGACTGTGTGCATTCACCTTATCAATGTCCCTCGTGATTTTATACACTTGCAAAGATAATGAACTGGTCGTTGTGGTTAACGATGCTTCTTCCTGTTCACTGGTTTATGCGAGGAAAGGGCACTCACTTGTGTAGCCTATCCCATTATAGCAGACTGTAGTGTTACTTGTGGGAGACGGCAATTCAGAATGTTGTATTTGTATCCTGCACCTTCCCAAAGGCCTGCACCCCTTTCCTTTTCAATGATGTATCCATTCTCCCCACTGAAACTTCTCATGGAACCTCTTTCAGTCAGAGTGTTCCTGATCACAACCATAATACAATTTCTCTTTTCTCAATCTCTTGTGTGTTCTGGTTCCTTACTCTGCTGCCAGTGCAGTTACTACTCCTCTATCAAAACCTGGCAGAATTGGTAAAGCAGCCAACATAATCAAAGATCCCACCTACCCTGGACATTCTCTCTTCTCCCCCCTCCCATCAGGCAGAAGATACAAAAACCTGAAAGCACGTACCACCAGGCTCAAGGACAGCTTCTATCCTGCTGTTATAAGACTATTGAACAGTTCCCTAGTACAATAAGATGGACTCTTGACCTCACAATCTACCTCATTATGGCCTTGCACCTTATTGTCTGCCTGCACTGCACTTTCTCTGTAACTGTGACACTTTATTCTGCATTCTGTTATTGCTTTTCCCTTAACTACCTCAATGCACTGGTGTGATGAAATGATCTAACTGGATGGCATGCAAAACAAAGTATTTCACTGTACCTCAATAATAGCGACAATAATAAACCAACTTACCAACATTTAGTAAATGTCACCTTTAATTTCCTCTGCTCCCTGGAGGATGCCAGTTCTTCCAATTCCCCCATCATTGCTACCATTCGTAAATCACCTCCAGTGCCCATTACATAAGTGCATGTCTAAATAAGAGCTTCAAGAGTTTGTTCCCAAAAGGTCCCAATGACCTCTGTTAGCCTACAATTATAATTGTTCATGGAACACGAATTTTACCCCACCTCTTATTAATTTCAGCTAATCCACATAATCCTTGCAGACAAGTTTTCCTTCAATCACTCCCTGCAGTTGTACATTCTCACCACTCTCTGGGAAGTGAAGTCATGCCTGAAATCTTTTTTCTCCTGTTATTAAATTACATTTATAATGCTCACAGTTTCTCAGGTTATACGTAATGCTCCAAGAGCAGTAACTTGTGCTGTCAAAGTAAAGCCAAACAGGCAAATGAACAATGCTAGAATCATAGATTTGGTCTCCTCTGCCACAACCATTGGCCCACTGAATCCGTGTAAACTCCTGGTAATTTCTAGGGATTACAACAGCTCTGCTGAGATGTACCTGTGAGCTGGGAGCAGAAACCTTGACGGCCTTTGGGGCAAGAGGCTGCTGATTGCGAAGTTTCTGAGCCTGTTCCTGCTCCTTCGCCAGGCGCTGCTTTTCTTCCAGCGTCAGAGAGGTCTGGTTGTAGAAAAGAAATGGATGATTATTACATCAAAGAATCACAATTTTGCATCACAGGAAGCCATAATACAGAGATTATCACACCAGTGCTGGCTCTGGAGAACTAAAACTGATGACATATATGCTTTAACTGAGATCAAATTTATGCACATAATGTGCAGCAAACCCCCAGCCAACATAATCAAAGACCCCACCCACCCCGGACATTCTCTCTTCTTCCCTCTCCCATTGGGCAGAAGATACAAAAGCCTGAAAGCACGTACCACCAGACTCAAGGATAGCTTCTATCCCGCTGTTATAAGACCGTTGAATGGTCCCCTAGTTGTTACGGACTCAGTGAATGTCCCTTTAAGATAGTGTGTGTGTGTGTGTGTGTGTGTGGGGCGTGCTTACGTCAATAGAAGATAAAGGACGTAATGACGTTGTTGAAGAAGCAGAAGGAGAGAGAGAGAGAGAGAAGGGAGAGAGACACCAGCCTGCTAGTGTTCTCTATAGATGGATGAGAAACAATAACTGTGTCTGCCACTGAAATCCATGTATGGAAGTTGGAAGTAATCCGGTGGAGTTCACTTTGTTGCTGACCTGTAGAAGGAAACAGGTATTTGTGTGTGGACGACCACGATTCGGATGCTTTTCGGGGTGAGGAAGTCACTACCGAGTAAACACTGAAGTGTCGTTTGGGTTCCATCGTGGAACATTTGGACTTCGTAATTACTCTCTCTCTGTTTCTCTACATTTACGTCTTATCTTCAGACAACGGTGGTTGTTGAAGAAGCCCTTGCTCATGTTTCACCTTATGGCTTGCGGAACTGAACTTTAAGAACCATTCCTGAACGTGGAGTTTGGGACTTTGTCACACACACACGAAGAGTTTAGTTTTGGGGTTAACGTTCAAGCTTTAACATTTTTGAATTCTAACATACTAACATTTTTACTTTTATTTTACGTATGGTCATAAGTAGTGATTAATAAAATAGTTTTTAACACTGAATCATGCTCAGTGTGTTTCTTTTGTTGCTGGTTCGTGACATAGTACAGAGGTTTTCAACCTGTGGTCCGACGGGTTGCCAGGGGGTCCGCAAGCAAGCCAAGAAAAAAATAGAAAAGCGACCTGTTACAAAGACGTAGTTTACTTGCTTACTCCAGTTTTCCACTATTCAGAAAATCGGCCATATCTCTTCTATCTGTTATCAGCAACAATCTTAGAGACTTAGACGGTGTTCCCATCTGGTAAACTGCCGCTTAATATTCGATTTGTGTAGTCAGAGTAGTCAGTAGTGTTCACTACTCACTACTATTGTGCACTGTAGTGTTAGCGAGACTGAGTGACGTTGTTGATGTGCCTTAATACGCATTTACGCCACAGTGACATCACTGTTAAACGAAAAGTGCGCAAGCGTGTAAATTTTAGATTAGTTTTGATAGTTTTGTTTATCAGTAATAGTAATTAAACTGTCCAGCGTGTATTGCTGAGTGTGGAGAAACTTCTGAAGAGAAAAGTTGACCAGAAACCAGAAGATTCTGATGACGAAGGGGATAAGGGTGACCGAAAGAGAAAACAAAGCAAGTACGATCCAGAATACATTTCATATGGCTTCATCGCAGTAGGGACAAATGCGGACCAATCTCTGTGTTGTGTGTTTGTGAACACTGTCCAACGATGCAATGAAACCAGCGAAATTGAAGCGCCATTTAACAACAGTGCATCCAGATATCGCCAGTAAGCCGAAGGAATATTTTGAGCGGCAAAAGGAGCTGTACCTCAAGCAGAAAGGCAAAATGACAGCCTGCGCCACTGTAAATGAGAAGGCTCTTCGCGCATCATATTTGGTAGCATTACGAATAGCACGTTCCAGAAAGCCTCACACAATTGGAGAAGAGCGTACTCTGTCTGCAGCAGCAGATATGTGCAAAGTTGTACTGGGAAAAGAATCCAGTCAAAAACTGAAAGCCATTCCACTGTCTGATAACACAGTAAGCAGGAGAATTGGCAATATTGCGGAAGATATACAGAGCCAGCTGATAGCATGTTTTCAGCAAGTCAGATTTGCGATTCAGCTGGATGAAAGTACTGATGTTGCCAGTGCCGCGCAGTTGTTGGTTTATGTTCGATATTGCTGGGAAGGAGAGGCTTTGGAAGACTTTTTGTTTTGCAAGGCGCTCCCAGGGCATACAACCGATGAAGAACTTTTCCGTGTGCTTGACACTTTTTTTTTGAGCGATCGGCATTGGCATGGACACAGTGTATTGGAGTATGCATGGATGGTGCTGCCGCAATGACAGGACGGAAGTCGGGTCTAGTCGCACGAGTGAAAGAAGTAGCTCCACATGTAGCAGCAACCCACTGCATGATTCACCCTGAGGCTTTGGCTGCAAAGGATATGGATGAAAATCTTGCGGATGTGTTTTCCACGTGCATTAAGATCGTTAACTTTATCAAAGCCAGGCCACTCAATCATCGTTTGTTTGAAAACATCCGCTGTGAAATGGAAGCTGAGCATAAGTATTTGTTGCTACATACAGAAGTCAGATGGCTGTCACAAGGCTGCATTGTGCAGCGTGTATATGAATTGTGAGATGAACTGCTCATTTTTCTAAATGAGCATAACGGATCATTCGCACAGTTCTTGACAGATGAGACGTGGGTTGCCAGATTAGCTTATCTTGTAGATATTTTCAACATTTTGAACAGCTTAAATCTATCATTGCAAGGACCTGGCTCAAATGTTCTGAAAACGCATGACAAAATCAATGCCTTCCAGAAAAAACTCCGTATCTGGAAGGGAAGATGCGAGAAGGCGTCTATGATATGTTTCTGTTGCTGGCTGACTCTCTGACAGTGAACGAGACTAAGACAGAGGCCATTGCAAGCACTGTTTTGAACCATATTCAACAGCTATCACATTATTTCCATGAGTATTTCGGTGACGATGACACGAGCATGTTTGATTGGATTCGAAATCTGTTTGAATGCATGCTTACTGATTTAACTGGACGCGAACAAGAATTGGCTGAACTGTCATCTGACAGGACTTTGCGTTTGCAGTTCAACCGAATGTCATTGTTGGCGTTCTGGATAGCATGTTCCCAGGAGCATCCACTGCTGGCCGGCAAAACTGTCAATGTTCTGTTACCATTTGCAACCACTTACTTGTGCGAAACAGCATTTTCTGCAGTCACTGCCATGAAAACCGAATACAGATCAAGACTGAATATTGAGGATGACACGCGTATGTCACATATACCGCCACGTTTGGACAAACTCTGCAGTGCAAAACAGGCACAACCTTTCACATTGAACTGAACACTGAAAGACACCGCTGGTAATTATCAGTGATTGAAATAGTCACTATTTCAATAGGGCCTATGTGCAGTAATTTAAGTGTTGTATGCATGAATTATCAATTGTTTGATTTTGTGGACTTTGAGGGTCCGCCATCTAACAAGGACATGTTCTGGGGGTCCGCAGCATGAAAAAGGTTGAAAACCACTGCCCTAGTACGATCAGATGGACTCTTGACGTCACAGTCTACCTCGTGATGACCTTGCACCTTATCGACTACCTGCAATGCACTTTCTCTGTAACTGCAACATTTTATTCTGCATTTTGCTATTGTTTTCCCTTGTACTACCTCAGTGCATTGTGTAATGAAATGATCTGTATGGATGGCATGCTAAACAAGATTTTTCACTGTACCTTGGTACATGTGACAATAATAAACCAATTTACCAATTTAAGATATTTAAGGTATTTACTTATTAGTCACATGTACATCAAAACACACAGTGAAATGTGCCTTTTTGCGTTACTGAGAATGTGCTGGGGGCAGCCCGCAAGTGTCGCCGCGCTTCCAGCACCAACATAGCACGGCCACAGCTCCTAACCTGTATGTCTTTGGAATGTGGGAGGAAACCGGAGCACCAGGAGGAAACCCAACCAGACACGGGGAGAACGTGCAAACTCCTTACAGACAGCGGCGGGAATTGAACCCGGGTCGCTGGTGCTGTAATAGCGTCGCGCTGACCGCTGCACTACCGTGCCGCCCTAACCATTCACTGCACTGCGCTGCTTTGCTGTTATTGAGAGAAGCTGCTGTAGTTTGTTTTTTTCATTCTTCAACAGACTGGCTGAGTATTCTGCAGGACAACAAATGTAATTCAAATGCCCCATCCCACCTCTAACTCCCTGAGATGTTAAGGTTCTTTTTAAAAAATCCTACTCAAATTACTGATCCACTTTGCATTGTACAGAAGAATGATACAGTGCAGGTGGCAGTCATTCAGCCAGTTATGTACGTGGCAGCCCTTTGCAGGAGTTCTCCTATCACTCCCAACCACACCAGAGTCCCTACAGCATACGGCAACATTATTTACTTAACCATTTCCAACCTTAAATCACTGCAGTTTTTTCTCTCTTTATCCACTCAAAACTTCTCATGATTCTGCTGATCCAACTACTCTTCATTCTAAAGGAAGACCCAGTTTCCTCTCGCACCAATTTTTAGAGCCTTTGTATGACTTTAGTGAGTCACTTTTATCCCCTCCACTTTTCCTGAAACCTCTGCCCCAATCGTTAACCCACTTTAGAGATTTGATCCCAAGAACTTGGGCTGACATTTCAGGCAGAAGCCGAGGGACTGCAGCGCAGAAGATCCCAAGGTGAAGCTCTGACACTGAGAAAGTACCTGCTCTCTCAAGTTGTCCATGATGTTCTGTCCAATATGTATTCACCAAAATTTCTGAAATAGGTTACCCGATCACTATCACATGACTGTTTGTGGGAGCCTGCTGTGTGCAGCTTGACCATTACACTTATTGCAAATGTTTCATTGGCTGCAAAACTCTTTGCAATGTTCCAAAAAGCACATGAAAAACACTATGTAAATGCAAGTCTTCCTAAGTCCCAAACAATGCTTGGTCCAGACCTACAATTACCCTCCAGTGCTGCGCATTTATACCCCCAACTACAAAACTTGGAACCCATGCTTTCCCCAGTTTCACCACCTTGTCCAATACCATTCTGAACGGGGAATGAATCTGAGTATTTAAATGCCTCAGCTTGCTGACGCCTTTTGACCTCCTGACACTCATTAAATAGTAAGAGTCACCAAATTACTCTCCTCTGAAGAACAAGCAAAAGGCTGGAACAAAGAACAAAGGGGTTGGAACTATTTCAAGATTTCACAGAGGAGAAAATTGCCACTTCTTCCGTAATACTTGCAAGTGATAGCTTTTTTTCAAAGAATAAACTTCATTCATATTAAAAAAATACAAAAGAATAAACAGTGCAAAACGTTTTACATTCATGGCCAATACATTCAGTAGCGTTATCACTCTAAACCATAGCAGTCATGTGGCCTCCTGGGGTGATACACCATTTTAATATTTGAGGGGCTTCCCCACCCAACTCAGCCCCTCCATGTGCAGTAGCAGAGGGAGCCCAGACTGTAGTCCTCCCCCACAGAGCCTTTGAGTTGGCTGCACCGAGCTTCAGTGCAGGTATTCCTGCAGCCTGGAATGTGTCAGTCAGCAGCACTCCCTTATGGACATGGCGCTAAAAAACTGATATAGAGCGCTTTAGGAAATGAGAGTGATAACTCTTTATTTTAGAAAGATAGCTCCTTTTCTTCTCCTCTCCAGCACTTTAGAGTTCCACTGGGGCAAAGAGCAACTGTGGTTGAGGTCACTAGCAGCTAACCTTGGATAAAGGCAGGAAGACTTGGATGTCATGACCTTCTCATAGCCATAAGTACTGAAGTGCCATCACTATTGTACTGTAGGAAACCTGGACAGCCAGTTTTATACATAATAACCTCTCACCTACACTAATATGGTAAATTCAATTCCAATGGAGCTGCTCAAGGGATGTTACGGCTACCTTATTAAGGTTATTTTAATAAGCTGAGACAACAGGAAGAACACCCCTGCTCTTCAAATCAGTATCATGAGATTTTTCTTGTCCACCTGTGAGGGAATTCAAAGCCTCAATATAATGCATTATCCAAAAGACAGGACATCCAACATCAGGACTCAAAGCTCTGGAGTGAAACTTCAATCCACAACCTATGGATTAGAAGCTACTGAGTGAGCTACTGCAGACACCAGCAGGACCACACTGAAGAATAGGAACAGGCCTAAGATCTGTATAGAGGAGCTCTCACCTTGACTGCCTTCTGTGGATTGGAGGCCAAGCCATTTTCCTTTCTGTTAGCTTCTCTGTCAGCGTCCACACCAAAACCAGAGAAGATCTTGTCAATCTGTTTGACGAGGCAACGGGGAAAGTTAATAATAAGCACAGAAGAGCAAGAGTGCGGCAGGTGGACAGCTGAGTCAGAGAAAAAGAACTCCAACAGAGCCCGGAGACACAAGAGACGACAGATGCTGGAACCTGGAGAGTTCCTCCAGCATCTTGTACATTGCTCCAACAGCCTTCCTGTTACTTTCAATTTCAAAATCCTGGAAATTAAAGCAGAGAAGGCAGCTATCCCGTTCCACCCGAGCTCTTCAACTGTCACTGCCATTTCTAATCCCTTTTCCCAATATCCTTATCAATTTCTTAAAAACTCAACATACTTTCCTTCACATAAAATAATAATCTGTGCCTCCGACAGTCATAAATCACTCTTGGAAATATATTGCTGTTACTTCATTACTATTATCCAAATCCTGCAACTTCCAAACTACTCCACAGAGTGCCTTCACCAGGATTGCTGTGGTTCAGGACACCACCACCTCTCAACAACACTGAAGGATGGGTAATAAATGCTGTCCTTGTTAACACTCTGCAAAATAATTAAAACAAAATTCCATCCTCAAACAAAATGTCTGTCAACTTCATCCTTTCAGGGACTCTCATTGCACCTTCCAGCTGTACAAGACACCTAAGGCCTTGACAACCTTAATGGTTAGAGTCATAGAATCATACAGCATGGAAGCAGGCCCTTTGGCCCAACTCATCCATGCCGACTGTGTCGCCCAGCGAGCTAGTCCCATCTGCCTGCGTTTGGCCCATAGCCCTCTAAATGTCTCCTATCCATGTACTGATCTAGGTGGCTTTTAAATGTTGCTAATGTGCCCACCTTAACCACTATTCCTGGCAGCTCATTCCAATTACGCACCACCCTTTGTGTGAAGAAGCTGCCCTTAATGTCCCTTTTAAATCTCTCGCCTCTGATCTTAACCTCTGCCCTCTTGTTTTTAGCACCCCCTCCCTGGGAAAAAGATGATGTGCTTTCACCCTGTCTATGCCCCTCATGACCTTATACACCTCTATCAGGTCACCCCTCAATCTCCTACGTTCCAGGGAATAAAGTTCTAGTCTACACAACCTCTCCTTGTAACTCAGGC
This sequence comes from Pristis pectinata, assembly GCF_009764475.1. Lineage (NCBI taxonomy): Eukaryota > Metazoa > Chordata > Chondrichthyes > Rhinopristiformes > Pristidae > Pristis > Pristis pectinata. The sequence goes on along the minus strand of NC_067419.1, from coordinate 47,328,078 downwards.
CCCCAAGTCCAGGCAACATCCTGGTAAATCTTTTCTGTACTCCTTCTAGTTTAATAACATCTTTCCTACAACAGGGTGACCAAAACTGTACACAATACTCCAAGTGAGGCCTCACCGACATCTTATATAACCAATGTCTTCTTTCGTCGGCCCTCTGTGCAAGATAATCATTTTCACAGCTGCATAGCCATTGAGAAGATAGAAGAGCCTGAAAGCACGTAGCACAGGCTCAAGGACCGCTTCTATCCTGCTGTTATAAGACTACTGACCAGTTCCCAAATAAGATAAGATGGACTCTTGACCTCACAATCTACCTCGTTATGGCCTTGCATCTTATTGTCTGCCTGCACTGCACTTTCTCTGTAACACTTTATTCTGCATTCTGTTATTGTTTTACCCTGTACTACCTCAATGCACTGGGTAATGAATTGATCTGTATGAACAGTATGCAAGACAAGCTTTTCCACTGTACCTTGGTACATGTGACAATAATAATAAGCCAATCATTAAACCAATTACTATTAATCAAAACCACCTTTTCCACCAGGAAAATAAAATAAACAACGTTTAATGGCTACTCTAACAATTGCAAACTAGAGCAGGTGATAGGTTCTATTACGATGATAGGTTATTGACCTGAAATATGAACTGTTTCCCTCTCCCAAGAAGTTGTCTGACTTGCTGAAAACTTCCAGCAATTTCTCTTATTTTCAGGTTTCCAGAAGGTGAATTAGCAGAATAATTTACAAATACATGACAGGTATTAATTTCAGGGAGAGATATGGCAGGTCCCTAGCTCATGGGACAACTTTCACCCAAGAGATCTTTGAGGTCCGGGCACAATTTTTGGAATATTCCAAGTGGGAACTCTGGTAGAAACTTGTCATGATTTCACTCTTCAAACAAGAAAAAAGTTAAAGGCGTTCTTAAAGTGCAAGGTATTGCAGAGGGATGGCCTGGAACTTACATTGACAGGGACTTTCAAATCTTCAAAAATTATCCAGCGTGATTGATATTCAATTGGTCTTTAGGCTTTAACATTCAGCTCCAACCCTGTCTGATAAATAACTAGTGCAGTGTAGTTATTCAGCTCCTCAAACCTGTTTGGTCAATTAGATCATGCCTGATCTACACTTACCTCTATCCACCTGGGATCCTCTACTTTAATATCCTCAGCCAATAAAAACCTAATGATCTCATCACCAGAGGAAGTGGTTGACGCAGGTACAACAACAACTTTTAAAAGCCAGTTGGACAGGTAGATGGATTGGAAAGGTTTAGAAGGTAACGGGCCAAACGCCGGCAAATGGGACTAGTTTGGATGGTGCATCTTGGTTAGCACGGACCAGTTGAGCTGAAGGGCCTGTTTCTGGACTGTATGACAGATCTGTTTTGCTCAACTGACTCCAGCTCCAGTAGTACTGATGGAGGGAATTCCAGATTTCCACTACCCTTTGAGTGGAGAAATGTTTCCTAACATCACCACTGACCTATCTAGTTCAGAGTTAAGGTTTATATATGGTCCTCAACAGCTTTTTCCAGTCTAACCTATCAAATCATTCAACCAACTCAAACATCTCATTTAACACCACCTAAATTTTCTGTACAAGTAAATCCCTGCCATTCTATAATAAATCTAGATTTCTTTAATGCTTCAAATATTTCCTGTGTTTGTCCTCCAACAATCACTTATGGTGCCTAGGGTTAAGGGTCTTATATACAGCATTCCTCATCCTTCATGCCTTACAACACTAGGTGGTGCTGCTACTCCTCTCTTGTCTAAAACTAGAGGGTATAAGTTTAACGAGAGGGGAAGTGATTTAAAGGGGATCTGAGGGGCAAGTTTTTAAACACAGAGGGTGGTGGGTATGTGGAACAAGCTGCCAGAGGACATGATGTAGGGGGGGGGGGGGGGGGTGGGAGGGGGTAGAATTACAACATTTAAAAGACATTTGGATAGGAAAGGTTTAGAGGGAAATGGGCCAAATTCAGGCAAATGGGACAAGGCACCTTGGCTGGCATGGACAAGCTGGGCTGCTGCTTTACCTGATTGTCCTGGCTTTCCTTTGATTCAGCGGTTTTGGAGAATTGGCCAGGTAGATCCAGACTTCTAAAAGAAAGAAGGGAAAATTTAATTACTGTATTGACAAAGAGAAAATGTATTTGCGTTTTAGTAGCAAGCTCAAGACGTCCCAATGTGCTAAGCAACCAGCAAAGTACCTTTGAAGTGTTTCATATTAATATTATAGGAAACCCAGTTGGCACTCTGCTGGGTTGCCTATATTTGTGGGAACTTGCTTCATGCAATGTGTTAATGACCAGAAAATCAACTTGTGATGTTGCTTCAGTGATTTAGTTCCTCGATGAGCAAGTGAGTGAAAGGTTACTCAAGGAAGAATGGCAGAAGTGTGTAGGTTACAATCAGATCTGTCATAATCTTACTGACTGGTGGACAAGACTTGAGAGATCATGGACTTCCCTGCTAATTTTTTCCTCACAGGACACCAGTGTCTAGCTTCAATAGTCAACAGGATATGAACCCCAAAGACCACATCAGAATCCTACAGTTAACATTCTTAATATTTTTGTTTCAGAAAATACAATAGGCTCCAAAAAAAGGCAATTTGATAAACTTAGAATAATACAGCAAAAATGGAAGCTATTCAGCACACATCTATGTTTGTCCCTTTGAAAGAGTTCTCATTGGTTCTGCTTCTCCCCAAGACCCTGCTCTTTCCTTGTGACCTTGAGTGTTCCCATTTCAGCTGGAACTTACCGCCTGTGATAGCAGTGGAAGGAGAATCAAGCATGCCTTTCAAAAGGGAAGTGGAAGGAGTTAAAAGGGTTTAAAGGCAAGGGAACAGACTGCTTTAGAAGATCGAGTACGGACATATTGGACTAAATTTTAGCATCAGCAGCCTTGCAATTTAAACCACCAAACTTAAGCAAAGTCCTACCCCTTTCTACTTTCCTGCCACTCTCTAATACTTTCTATGTTTAGACAGTCAAAAGAAAACCTAAAACACAAGACTGCATTTTATCCATTCACCTTTATTTCAAGAATAGCAATGGTTTCATGACTGCAAACCTAACGGTTGAAAGAAATCAACATGATTTTATTTTCCTGCTCTCTTTTTCTCCCTCAAGAGTCCCAGAAGCTCACAACCAATTGCACGTTCCTCCGTTTACATTGCGGGGTACAATCAAACTGCTGGCTGTCACATAGAACTTAATGCACACTGCAAGCACTCCTTACCTCTGCTGTTCCTGCATGTTGTGCAGCTGCTCCAGTTTAGTTTTGTGCTCTCCCTCCAACTTACTTAACATTTCCTTGATCACTCCCATGAAGGAATTAAACTATAATTGGCAAAAAAGAACACAACATGTTAATTTTTGAAAATCATACAAACCATCGCACAAAACATGACTCAGCAATCACCTCATTATAGGAAGGATGTGGAAGCGTTGGAAAGGGTGCAGAGGAGATTTACCAGGACGCTGCCTGGTTTAGAGAGTATGCATATGAAGAGAGACTAAGGCAGCTGGGGCTTTACTCTTTGGAGAGAAGGAGGATGAGAGGAGACATGATAGAGGTGTACAAAATATTAAGAGGAATAGATAGAGTGGATAGCCAGCGCCTCTTTCCCAGGGCACCAATGCTCAATGCAAGAGGGCATGGCTTTAAAGTAATGGGTGGGAAGTTCATGGTAGACATCAGAGGAAGGTTTTTTACCCAGACAGTGGTTGGGGCATGGAATGAACTGCCTGGGGCGGTGGTGGAGGCAGGAACATTGGTCAAATTCAAGAGATTACTAGATAAGCATATGGAGGAATTTAAAATAGAGGGATGTGTGGGAGGAAGGGATTAAAAATAAGATAAGATCTTTATTAGTCACATGTACATTGAAACACACAGTGAAATACATCTTTTGCATAGTGATTTTTGGGGGGCAGCCCGCAAGTGTCGCCACACTTCCGGTACTCTTAGGCGAGGTTTAAAGGTCGACACAACATTGTGGGCTGAAGGGCCTGTATTGTGCTGTACTGTTCTACATTCTAATCCTTGGCCAGCAGCCAGAAGCGGAAGCTGGAAGATCATTACCAGTGTTGCCTCAGGTTTGGGTTCTAGTCAGGTGACATTCCCTGCAGGATGTACAAGATTACTGAACATACACCCTTCATTAACTCATGCAGCAATATAAAGTCACAGAAACAGGCCCTTCGGCCCACCACATCCATGCCGACCTTTTTGCCCTTCTACACTAATCACATTCCCCTGCATTAGACCCAAACCCTTTGTGCCTTGCCTATCTGTGTCTGTCTAAATGCCTCTTCAATGCAGTAATTGTATCTGACTCCAGCACTTCCTCTAGCAGCGGGTTCCAGATATCAACCACTCTCTGCTTAAAAGAATTTTCCTCATAATCCCCTTTAAAATCCCTTCCTCTCACCTTAAACCTATGCCTTCTTGCTTTTGATATCCCTACCCATGGGAAAAAGATTCTGATAATCTGCCCTCTCTCTGTGCTAGAGACCTGCTGGTGCTTAACAACTCTCCCCAATTCAGGATGCTGTGCTGTTGGAAGCATGGAGAGGCTTTGGAGAGGGTGCAGAGGTGTTTTATTCAATGCACGATGAGCTGGGAACAGAGGGGCCCTTTCCATGGCACGGACAGAGCAGTGGAAGGGGTCTGACCTGGTTCAGATTCAGGTTGTTGTCGATGCTGAGGGGAATGAGGTGTGGCAGCACTTTGGAGGCCAACTGTTCTTTGGTTATTCCCAGCTTCTTGTGGCTGAAGGTACATTTGTAGATACCTGAGGCACAGAAGTGACAAAAAAAAAATTAATACTCACTGCCAAATATACCTTCTTAGTTTTAGTAAAACATGCAGGAAGAACTCTCACCAAAATTGGCTTGCAGGAACCGCCCATGTGGTAGTGGAAAGATTAGGATAAAAGAAAGGACTGTTCAAGTGGTGCTCCTCAAACAACCACAACTACTGAGTGAAGAACAGATCCTTCATAATTTCTGCCAGCTCCAATGTGATCCCCCTCTCCTCCCCTTCCTGCATTTCACAGGGACCGCTCACTATGTGACTCCCTGGTTCTGCTCTTCCATCCCCACTCACTGCTGGAGGAGATGCAACACCTCTTCCCTTCCCACCGTCCAGGAACCCAAACAATCATTCCAGGTGAAGCAGCAATTCACCCGCACTTCTTTTAGTCTGAGTGTGCTGCATTCAATACTCACAATGTGGCCTCCTCTACTTTGGAGAAACCAAATGCAGATTGGGCAATTGCTTTGTGGAGCACCTGTACTCAGTCAACAGGAGTGATCCTGAGCTTCTGGCTGCCTGCCTTTTTAATTCACCATCTTATTCCCACTTTGATTTCTCTGTCTGTGGCCTCCTGCACTGTTCCATTGAGGGCCAAAAGAGGCTTGAAGAACAACACCTCATTTTTCATCTGGACGCATTGCAGCCTGCAGGAGTCAATGCTGCAACTTCAGATAATGTTGTCTTTCTGTTTGTATCAGGACTGGCCATTGAGAGGCAGGGTTATACAACATGGAAACAGGCCCTTTGGCCCAACTCTCCATGCTGACCATGATGCCCACCTGAGCCAGTCCCATTTACCCGCCTTTGGCCCACATCCCTCTGAACCTTTCCTATCCATGTGCGTTTCAAAGCTCTTTTAAACGCTGCAATTATACCTGCCTCATTTATATATGCCATCCCACTCCTCCCTTCTTTTTCCATTAGTATATTCTGGCCTGCTCAGCACGTCCCGGACTGTACATCATCATCCACATTTCACAACATTAGCAACACATTAAACAGACCAAGGAGCTTAACGGTCTATTCAACAGCCATCCATCATTTCACCCTATTACTGACATTAGCTTTGTTCTACACATTGCCCTCCCCCACTTTCTGTTACACAGACTAGCTTGCTTTCTCTCTTCCTCAGCTCTGATGAAGACTCTTTGACGTGTAACACTAACTGGTTTCTTTCCACAGATGCTGATTGACCGGCTGAGTTCTTCCAGCATTTCTGCTTTTGTCTCAGACTCCAGAATCTGCGCTTATATTTGTTTTCCAAAAATAATGTTCAGTTGTTTTCACAAGCTTAAGATCTGTCGATAGCTTTATAGCCAAGGTTTATAAACCTTTCAAAGTGTGGTTTCTATTGTAGTGTAGGAAATATGGCAGCCTTCTTCTACACTGCAACCTTAACGCTACCAGCAATAGGATTATGGAGATGCAAGAGATGGCAGACGCTGGAATCTGGAGCAACAAACAATCCGCTGGAGGAACTCAGCGGGCTGAGCAACGTCTGTGGATGTCGAAGCCCTGCATCAGGATGAAGGGGGTGAGGAGATAGCCAGTAGAAAGAGAAGGGAGGGTACTTGGGTCATCCCTCACCTCTCCTCGGTCCACCAATCAACCACTGGCCCTTGTATCATCCCTTCACCTCTTTATACCGGCCATCTCCCTCTCCACCCTCAGTCATTGCAGAGTTTCGACCTGAAATGTCAACAATTCCTCTCCCCCCCACACATGCTGCTCGACCCGGTGTTCCTCCCTTGATTTAAATTGTGATATTTTCAACATTTCTGGGTTAACCTTTTGTTGGCTAACATTACAACAGCAGAATCGACTGCATTTACAAAGCACATTTAATGGAGTCAAAACCTCTGTTGGCTCACCTAAAATTCCCATCAGAACTGCAGGCTCCCGAGATGGAATCTGCTGTAAGAAAGGAAGGATCTCATCCAGGACAAACCACTTGTCCAGATATTCTAAGAGCTTGCCGAGGCAAACCAGTGAATTTACACGCACCTGCAGAGATTGGAAACAGAAAACAGCCCGGTAATTCACAGATCTACATCCCGTGGGAACGTTAAGTAACTGTTGCTGTACAGCTAAAGGCGGCAAGTAAAAATCTTGGAATTACAAACTGAGTTAATTGAAGTTTAGCCTTTCAGAAATGGTCTGTTAAGTCAAGGGATATGGTAAATTGGTTTATTATTGTTACATGTACCGAGGCACAGTGAAAAACTTTGTTGTGCAGGCCATCCATACAGATCATTTCATTACAACAATGCACTACCCTGTGCATTGAGGTAGTACAAGGGAAAACAGTAACAGATTGGAGAATAAAGTGTTACAGTTACAGAGAAAGTGCAGGGCAAGTAGACAATAAGGTGCAAGGGAATAATGAGGTAGATTATGAGGTCAAGAGCCCATCTTATTGTACTAGGGAACTGTTCGATATCTGGATGTATCACAGCTTGGTACGGCAACTGCTCTGCCCAGGACTGCAAGAAACTGCAGAGAGCTGTGGACACAGCCCAGTGCATTACGGACACCAGCCTCCCCTCCATGGACTCTGTCTTTACCTCTCGCTGTCTTGGTGAAGCAGCCAGCATAATCAAAGACCCCACCCACCCGGGACATTCTCTCTTCTCTCCTCTTCCATCAGGTAGAAGATACAAGAGACTGAAGGCACGTACCACCAGACTTAAGGACAGCTTCTACTCCACTGTGATAAAACTATTGAACAGTTCCCTTATACAATGAAATGGACAATGACCTACCTTGTTGTGACCTTGCACCTTATTGCACTGCACTTTCTCTGTAGCTGTGACACTTTACTCTGTACTGTTATTGTTTTTACCTGTATTACATGAATGCACTCTGTACTAACTCAACATAACTGCACTGTGTAATGAATTGACCTGTACGATCAGTATGCAAGCCAAGTTTTTCATTGTACCTCAGTACAAGTGACAATAATAAACCAATACCAATAGTCTTATAACAGTAGGATAGAAGCTGTCCTTGAGCTGATGGTATGTGCTTTCAGGCTTTTGTATGAACGGAAATAGCAGTGGTGTCCCGTAATCCTGTAATCGGTATCAGGACTAATTGGGAAGTGCTGGGGATTGTGGACAGGAGGTGAGGCTGGGTAGGAAGAGACACAGGCAAATGGTGGGGGAAGGAAGACACCTAGTGCTGTGGTCTCTGCTCTTTGTCCAAAGATTGATGCAAAATTGTAGGCCTACAAACAAGTTCATATGTGTTAGCCACAGAATTTGGCCTGGTCAATGTTCAGTGCCAAAGCTAAGTAGTTCACGTATGCCCCAGGAACATCATCATGAGATTGGAAAGGTTGCCAATAAAACAAGTGTTAGCCTGTCTTAGATATACTGTTTCCGCATTGCAATTATCAACCAAACGTGCATTTCTTTTAACAGAAATATAGTTTGTAAATTTCAGAAAAGTCATTATTCAATGACCCAGGGATCACAAAAATGTGTTTTGAAGGATCTTTGACCTGAAATGTTTACTGTTTCAATTCCCACGGATACAGCCCGACCAGCTGAACATTTCCAGCATTTTTTAATTTCGGATTTCCAGCATCTGCCCTGAAGTCCAAAAATAAAATACCGCACATGCTGGAAACCTGAAATAAAACACAAAATTCTGGGAGTACTCAGCAGGTCAGGCAGCATCAATGGGAAGTATTTAGACTTTCACAAAAATTATATTGTTTACAATCTGCTGTAAATACAAAGGAGGGCTCACTACATTAAGAAAATGGATTGGACTTTACCACATTATTAGCCAGTACTGGGACAGAAAACAATACCAATAAATGCCCTGTCAGCAGCAGCTCACTCTGTAGAGCACTCACTTCAGTAAGATGGCCGTGGGTTATTATCTCACTCCACACAATTTGCAAGCTGATGCGCCACTGCAGTAAAACACAATGCTGGAACCATTGAACAGGTCAGACAGTTTCAACAGAGAGAGAAACAGAGCCAGTGTTTCAGGTCAATGACCTAACACTTCCCATAGATGCTGCCTGACCAGCTATGCATTTCTGGCATTTTGTGTTTTATTTCATGTTTCCAACATCTGCAGTATTTTGTTTTAGGACTTCAATGCAGTACCAAGGAGTGCTGCGCTGTTGGAGGTGCCAGGTTTTGGATGTTAAACTTAAACACCACCTATTCTCTCAGGTGGCTATCAAACATCCAACAATGATATTTTTTAAAAAGAGCTGGAGACTTCTACTCAGAGGCGAGGACAATTTTATCCCTCAATCAACCAGTAAAATATTGATTTTCCTGTCAGCGGTGTGGAAGTGTGCAAGCTGGCTGTTTCATTTCCCATAGTATGGTAGTGACTAGATTGAAAAGTGTCTTGTTTTCCGTAAAATGCTTTGGGATGTCCTGAGGTAGTGAAAGGCGTGATGTAAATTCAAGCCTTCCTGGGACGATTTTACTCTCAGATAAGTTCAGACACATTAATGACGTGGATGTGAATGTAGGAAATACGATCAGTAAATTTGTAGATGATGTGAAAATTGTTGGTTGATTTTATGGATAGCAAGAAGGGTTGCCTAAGGTTACAGTGTAATAAAGATTGGCTGGAAAGTTGGGTGGAACAACGGCAGCTGGAATTTAATCCTGACAAATGTGAGGAGCTGCATTTTGGGAGGGTGAACAAGAGTGGGACACACACAGCAAATGGTAGGACCCTACGGAGTGTAGGGGAACAGAAGGGTACAAGTCCATAAGTCTCTGAAAGCCACAGGGTTGATGGAGAGGGTGGTGAAGAAGGCAAATGGCATGCTCGCCGTCACTGGTTCGAACGTCAGGCTACCACTTTATTAAGCACTGGTTAGGTCACACGGAGAGATCTTTATTAGTCACATGTACAGCGAAACACACAGTGAAATGCATCTTTTGTGTGGAGTGTTCTGGGGGCAGCCCGCAAGTGTCGCCATGCTTCTGGCGCCAACATAGCATGCCCACAACTTCCTAACCTGTACATCTTTGGAATGTGGGAGGAAACTGGAGCACCTGGAGGAAACCCATGCAGACACGGGGAGAATGTACAAACTCCTTACAGACAGCGGCCGGAATTGAATCCAGGTCACTGGCACTGTAATTGCATTACGCTAACTGCTACACAACCGTGCCGCCCAGTCCTCTTCCCATTTCTACCATCAGGGAGGAGGTACAGGAGCCTGAAGACCTACATTCAACGATTCAGGAACAGCTTCTTCCCCTCCACCAAGAGTTAGGAAGAGATAAGATGAGATATCTTTATTAGCCACATGTACATCGAAACACACAGTGAAATGCACCTTTTGCGTAGAGTGTTCTGGGGGGCAGCCTGCAAGTGTCGCCACACTTCCGGCGCCAACATAGCATGCCCACAACTTCCTAACCCCTACGTCTTTGGAATGTGGGAGGAAACTGGAGCACCCGGAGGAAACCCACCCAGACACAGGGAGAATGTACAAACTCCTTACAGGCAGCGGCCAGAATTGAACTCAGGTCACTGGCGCTGTAATAGTGTTACGCTAACCGCTACACTACCATGCCTGCCCACTGTGTGCATTTCCGGTCACCACACTACAGGAAGGATGTGATTGTGCCAGAGAGGGTACAGAGAAGGTTCACCAGCATGTTGCCTGGATTGGAACATCTCAGATATAAGGAGAGGCTGGGTTTTCCCTGTAGAGGAGGTGGCTGAGGCATAACTAAAAGAGGTACACAATACTAGGAGGGGCACAGATAGGTTGATAGTAAAAATCTTTTTCCATTGTGGTGTTGACTAAGACCAGGGCATAGGTGAGAGGGAGGAGGCTTAAAGGGGGAACTCTTTCACACAGTGATTGGTTGGAATCTGGAACACACTGCCTGAGGTGGTGGTGAAGGCAGGTACGCTCTCAACATTTGATTATCTGGACAAGCACTTTAATTGCCAAGGTAATGCAGGTGAATGGGATTAGTATTGATGGATAGGATTGAAGCGATGGGCCGAGGGGCTGTTACTGTACTATACAATTCTATGACTATGATTAATTCACTGGAGAAACTCAGGTGGGTTTACTGCAATTTTTTTCAATAATCAAGTGTACGAAGAGTACAAATCCACTTACTGCCAGGGAGGAGGTCTGTAAACTAGCACTCTTAATGCGAGGTATTAAAGAGTTCTTCATGGATGGATAATCTATCAGGTTTGCAAACGTTGGAATTATGTTCAGACAAAGCTCCTGAAAGACAAAGAAAATAATTTAACTTGGCACACAGTTAAGGTCATTGCAGAAATTACTGTTTAATTTTAAATGCCTCCTAATTGGAAAAATAGATAGATGGACATTAGTCACGTCTACATCGAAACGCACAGTGAAATGTGTCCTTTTACATTACTGAGAATGTGCTGGGGGCAGCCTGCAAGTGTCACCACGCTTCTGGCGCCAACATAGCATAGCCACAACTTCCTAACCCGTAAGTCTTTGGAATGTGGGAGGAAACCGGAGCACCCGGAGGAAACCCACCCAGACACGGGGAGAACGTACAAACTCCCTACAGACAGCAGCGGAATTGAACCTGGGTCGCTGGCGCTGTAATAGTGTTACGCTAACTGCTATCACTACCGTGCCACCCAACTCCATAAGACGTAGGAGCAGAATTAGGTAATTCGGCCCATCGAGTCTGCTCCGCCATTCAATCATGGCTGATTTATTTTTCCCTCTCGACCCCATTCTCCTGCCTTCTCCCCGTAACCCTTGATGCTCTCACTAATCAAGAATCTATCAACCTCCACTAAATACATCCAGTGACTTGGCCTCCACAGCCGTCTGTGGCAATGAATTCCACAGATTCACCACTGTATGGCTGAAGAAATTCCTCCACGTCTCTGTTCTAACGGGACGTCCTTCTATTCTGAGGCTGTGCCCTCTGGTCCTCGACTCTCCCACTACTGGAAACATCCTCTCCACGTCCACTCTATCCAGGCCTTTCAGTATTTGGTAGGTTTCAATGAGATACCCCCCTCATCCTGAACTCCAGCGAGTACAGGCCCAGAGACATCAAACACTCCTCATACATTAACCCTTTCATCCTCAGGATCATTCTCATAAACCTCCTCTGGACCCTCTCCAATGCCAGCACATCCTTCCTTAGATATGGGGCCCAAATCTGCTCACAATGACCCAGTCAGGTGAATGCAGCAATGAACCTAGATGAACCTAGCACAGACTCCGACAGACAGAGACTGTATGATGCTGTATCACTAAACCACCTTCCTGTCTGGATGAGATGGTAAGCAAATCTAAAGTTGTCTCAAGTGGACCTAAAGGATCCCATAGTATTATTTCAAATAACAGGAACATGCCCTGTTCAACACTTACCCCTTACTAAAAAGAGACCACCACAACCTCAAGAGTAATTAAGAGATAAGCAAAAAAATACTAGCTTTGCCAGCAATAGCCACATCCTGAAAAATAACAACATTTAAGAGACATTTGGACAGGTACATGGATAGGAAAGGTTTAGAGGGATATGGGCCAAATGCAAGCAAATGGGACTGGCTTAGATGGGCATTTTGGTCAGCATGGATGAGTAATTTATTTGCTATTATTGTAACTTGCCTCCTGCTTGTAACTTGGCCGAACAAATCTCTGATTTACCTAATCAGAACCCTTTGTAATTTGAATGTCTCCATGTCACCCCTTAATTTTGCAACCTTCGACATAAAATGCCCCAACCCCACAAGTCTCTCATCACAACTGTAACTTCTGGTTCCTGGAAATATGGAGCAGGTAAGTCCGCACTGCAACAGCATTATATACTACTGAAACTGCAGTTGAATTGCAGACTATTCAAGCTCTGAAGACATGAGAGATAGCAGATGTTGGAATCTGGAGCAACTCAACTGAAATAGAGAGTCGACGTTGCGGGTGGAGACACTTCATCTGAACCGTGCGAAAGGTCTCAACCCGAAACGTCGACCGTTCATTTCTCTCCACAGGTGCTGCCTGACCCGCTGAGTTCCTCCAGCACACTGTGTGTTGATCAAGCTCTGGCTCAACTTCAACACTTGCTCTTTGGTTTTTACATTCTTTGTCTCTAGATACAGAATTGGCCAGTTACGCCTGCAGTTTTGGCTGGAGCAGTCTTGAGATACAGCAAATATTAACACTGTGCAGAGGGAAGTTCTTTTCCCCCCTGGAATGCACTCCCTCAAAATTTAGCAGAAGTGAATGCAAACAGCACTCTTCCAAAAGAAATTAGACATTTAGCTGAAAAGGAGAAATTTATAGAGAATGAGGGAGGAGCAGCGGGAGCGGAAAGAGGGGAAGATAGTCTCTCAAAGAGCTGACACAGGCACGATGGGCTGAATGGTCACCTGTTCTGTTTGATACACAACTTATTAACTATGCACACATTACAGTTTCTGCTCCATATATCCTGTGTCAGTGCCCTAGATTCCTCCATGCTCTTCAGTGAGACTATACCTGAATCTGAATCGACGGTGCTTCCAGAGCTCGGTAAATCATTGGTAAGACCGTGCTTTTTATATCTTCTGCAGGAGTTTTAGTCAACAGCAGATCCATCTTTTGCAAGAAGATGAGCAGCACCTGACCACAACAATAATACAAGTAATTTTATTAAGAAATGTTATTTCTACAAACAATTCAGTAAAATACATGAAAATAAAGAATGACAGGAAAAAATACAAGAGCTAATAAGACTGCCTACTTCTTTTTAGCTTTGTGCTTAATGATGTGCATCAAACTCACCATGTTGCTAGCCTGAAGCATGAAAAGGAAAGGAATAATTTACTTAGGATAGTGTATATGTAATTCACAACACACAGTGCAGAGTACTTCAGAGAATGTTAAAAAAGCACACACATAAAAACAATTGTTTTTTCAAAACAAGCAACAAACAGAAATTCACCCAAAAGGCAACAGCAAAGACCTGGCAGATTTGGGTCCCAGGATGACACATGCCACCACAAAGCCAATCCACAATCTCTTAGCAGCTCAAAAGAATGAATTAGTGGTGGGGCAATGTCCAATGGGGAAGAAATACAAGCCCAACTCAACGGGTACCACCCACAACCCTGGAGGGATATTACGTCTGCCCCCAATGAACATGCATGGCTCTCAATTGAATGGTTGCCACTCACACTCCCGAATGAATTAGTATTATGCATACCCAGCAATAAGTGGACCACAATGAGATTAAATTGCTGCATTTCCCTTTGCTTTTAGCTTGTGTGCCTTAACCCAAAATACTGGCTGCTTAATGCTTTGCAGCTTCTGGCGGTCTCGATTCTCTGTACCTGAATGGGTTCCTGCAGCTTGAAGACTGGTACAAGGTCGGGAAGAATTAGCTTAACGTACTCCTCTTTGGTACACTCTTCAACTATGAGCAGGACGTTAGGGAGGACAAAGGGCACCATGTCTGGGTTCACAAACTCTGACGTCAAGCATGGCAGGATGCGTTGAACGACAACCCGCTAGAACAAAACAAGACCACAGCAACAGAATTAATGTGGAGATTCCTCCTTTGTTAGAATAAAGAGAAACTCATTTATTAACCATCTGTGGAACAAACTGATTAATACTCCCATCATTTAAGTTGTGGCCAAATCTCATTAATTATAGTTAACTGGTCATTGTACACAGAAAATCTGTGCAGATAAGCCTAGTTATTAATTATTTCACTCATTAATTACTTTCAGTGACCGACTCTTCTGTTGTTTCCATCTCTCAGCACTCTGTATTTTTAAACCCTTGATTCAACCTATCAATGAGTTTACCCATTTCTTATTTCAAAAACATTCACTTCCCCCTCCTCCTCTCCCCTCCAAGATTGGAGGGTGCAGAAGAGGTTTACCAAGATGCTGCCTGGATTAGAAGGTTTTAGCTACAAAGGAGAGGTTGGACAAACTTGGGTTGTTTTCTCTGAAGCGTCGGAGACTGAGGGGAAACTTGACAGAAGTTTATAAGGTTATGAGAGGCATAAATAGGGTAGACAGCCAGAATCTTTTTCCCAGGGTGGAAATGTCTAATACCAGAGGGCATGCATTTAAGGTGAGAGGGGGAAAGTTCAAAGGAGATTGTGGGGCAAGTTTTTTTTTTACATAGAGAGTGGTGGGTGCCTGGAATGTGCTGCCAGGGGTGGGGGTGGAGGCAGATACGATAGAGGTATTTAAGAGGGTCTTAGATAGGCACAGGAATGTGCAGAGAATGGAGGGATATGGATATTGTGCAGGCAGAAGGGATTAGTTTAGTTAGACATTTAATTAAACTATATCATGTTTAAATTTGGAAAAAATTAGGAGTGGTACTGTTGATCCTTCGCTTAAACTTGAAGATACTTGGAGTCCACTTATTCAATACTTTGACATGATGTAGATCCTCTTTCAATAACTTTCCAACTTGGAAGAACGGACTTGACGACATAATATTGCTCTGTTTCTACTGAGAAATTTTAGCCCAGTTTTTTTTCTTTTTGTTGTTTGTTTTTCTTTTAAAAAGTTTTTTTTTGTTTAGTTTATACTGTTTATAATTTTTTTTATTGATTTGGGTTTTTTCTTAAATTTATATAATAAATCTTTTTCTTTCCTTTCTTTTATATTATATTAATTTACTAAGAGATCGTTGGATCTACAGATTTTTTTTATATTTTATTGTTCTTTATGATTATATATGCTATGATTGTTATCCTGATCTCTTTGTATTACATGTATAAATATTGATGCTATATATCAATCTGTATTAATTTGAAAACTAATAAAAAGATTGAAAAAGAAAGACATTTAATTACTAGTTTAAGTAGTTTGGCACAGCATCATGGGCTGAAGGGCCTGTTCCTGTGCTGTTCTATAACCACAAGCTCCATTTACATTTCAAAGTCCCAGAATTTGTGGTTTTTAAGAAAGTCTTTTATTGGTTAATTCAGGCAACAATGGAACTATATTTCACTGCCATATCAATCACGGTAGAACCAACCATACCTTAGGAAGCTTTGGCAGAATTTTCGGCAGACCTTTGTAAAACTGTGACTTCTGGAGGTTGTCTCGCTGGAATAGGGAATCAAAATACTGCAGAGTCATAGCCCCTACATCGTCAAAAAAAGGAATCTGGGAAAGAGCACATGAAATTCATCAGAACAAAAAGAAATAAGAGTTCAAAGGCTGCATGGAAATTCAATTTGATGCCAGAATTATTTTCTGAAACACTAATCAAAAATAACCAAGCACGTGTCAGAGAAGCTTTTTTCAAGAGTGCATACGCTGTCCGAGAATCGTTGGTGAACTATTGATGGATAGAACTCAGGCACTGCTGCAAAGATGAAAGAGCAAGACTGAGGCAGTGCGGCAGTGTCAGAGGAATCAGTGCTGAGGAAAGAATAGCTTTCAGAGGAGCTGGAATGGGGGAATGGATCAGTAACGAGGGATTTCTGGACTGTCAGGCAAGATGCATTTAGGCACTGCTGTACCGTCAGAGGAACTGCAAAGGGAACCCCGTAACATCAGAAGGGCAGTACTGAGGCAGCGACAACCTACAATCAGAGGAGCAAAACTATGGGGAACTGCAGTGTTTGAGGATCGTTTAGGTGGGATTCTGACTTAGGGGCATTCACTCTGAAACGTCCATGGTACCTTTGCACCATTGGCTCCTCAGCCAAGCACATACACCAAAGGTCTGAAGCTGTTGTACTGAGGGACTGCCACACCGTTGGAGGGGCAGTAGTGAAGGAGCGGGAAACTCCTCACTCTAACCAAAAAAAATCACCTGTGGAATGAAATGTTAAGCAGATGTCCTGCTTTCTCATATTGAATGTAAAGATTCCCGAGCAACATTTCTTAGAAGGGCAAGGGGCTCTCCCCAGAGTACTGGGCTGAACCAATGTCACTAAAAATACAGACTGGCCTACCATTTATCAATCTACTGTTTGAGGTGCATAAAATGTGTTTTTTTATTGGCTGCATTTTATAAGTACTTCCGCAGCTGAGAGTTACAAGATCACTGGGCAGAAGAAATAGTCAACTGGTTTTAACATGCAGAGAGATGTAATTTCATATTTGTGAATCTGCTGCCTGCTTACCTTACATAGCTGATCAGCATCTGGTCTCACAGCGGGTGTTACATTTAACAGCAGTTTCAGATGCTCCCGAGCCTCCTCAGGAACCTTCTGCAGTATGCCCGGGCCTAAACGAGTAAGCTACAAAAACAGAAAAGGCATCCATATTTCAAACCTCAGACTAAGTAACAGGAAGTCATGTTCGAAAATCACTCTCAAATTGTCCTCACTTCAGAGCTTTTGTTCATTTTCTCTCTCTAACTGTCATCATTAACCCATCAACTGGGTGACTTCAATAACTTATCCCTGTGGCAACCCTGACCTCACCCTCAGAGGTATTTCCTTTGTCCTACCCATTCCTCCCTTTTTTTGCAACTTAAAACAAACTTGTTTTCTCTTTTTCCCAGTTCGAACAAAGTGTCTATGACCTGACAATCCTGTTTCTCTTTCCACAGATGCTGCCTGACCTGAGTGTTTCCAGCAATTTTTATATTTATTTAAGATGTTTATGCAGTGCTTTTAGTCTTCAAAATATTCCAAAGGAAAAGAAATAATATGGCAAAACAAGTAAAAAGCCAAAGAAATTGTTACAAGAATGAAGGCAGCTGAGCCCTGGAAGTGGGTTCCAATCAAGTACATAAACACAGAGCAAGGAATGGACAAGATGCACTTCTGAACTCTTGATCTCCCAGTTTACCTCGTCGTGGCCCTTACACTGTCTGCCTGCACTGCACTTTCTCTGTAACTGCAACACTATATTCTGCATTCTGTGTTCTTTTCACTACCTCAGCTTAATTATGTATGGTATGAGGTGATGAGGTGTCCGGATGGCATGCAAACAAAACTGTATCTCGATACATGTGACAATAATAAACCAATTTGCAAGAACTTTGGCTGCTGCTGAACATGGTTATACACTTAGTGCAATACATTGAGTTCTGTAATTTCTTTGTCCAACTCGGTTTTGCACTGATTTTGTATCCTGTATATACCATTTTTTGCACTATTTGTGCTTGCACAATCTTTCTGTCTGCGTTTATTGTACGTCCTCTGTTCTATGTATGTCCTCTGTGTGAGTCTGGGGGAAACGACATTTCGTTTCTCCATGTGTTTTACAGCATGTGGGTGAAATGACAATGAAGTATAACTTTATTCCAGGAATTCCAGGAAGTGGAGAGGTTTGGCGAAAGTATTCCTGATCTGAAATAGAGTCATTTCGGAGTAAGACCAATTGCAAAATAAAAGAATTCACTCCCTCAGAGATGATGGATGATGGACTGACAATTGACATTTTCAGAGAGCAGACTGAGGCAAAGTACAAAGGACAGTGAAGACAGCCATGATCCGCCTGACTCTCTAAACTACTGCCGTGCCAAGCGGCTCGCAGGAACTGAGGGGGATACGTCTAGGGTACCCTGTTCAGGCTTGAGAAACTGGTCAGTCTGTTCTGACAAAGCTGGAGGGAGCCAGAGATAAATCCTCAAGGACTCTAGAGGTTACTGTACAGAAGAAGGAGCCACCATTGTTAATGTTAGTCTGAATGAAAGTAAAAGCAAATGAGCAGCTTTCTGCTGGAATGGTTTATAGAGGAACGGCAATAGGTAAGAATATCAGATGCTGAAGAATAGGATAAGGAGGGAAGGGGCATAGGTTGCATTGACAAAGGACGTTATGTGTGATTTAATTAGGGGCAGTTCAGTACTGGGGATGAGGGAGGTTCAAAACACTGGGGCTGTGGGAAAGGACAACACAAATTTGTGAGGCCACAGCAGATGAGGAAGAAAGGGAGCTTGGAAATGGAGCAGTAATTCCCATGTAAAAATGAGTCAAAAGTCAATGTTTTCTAAGTACATGGATAAGAGAGGCTAAGAGGGCTTAAGGGCCATATGCAGGCGGATGGGACTAGCTCGCTGAGCAACCCGCAGTCAGCACGGACGAGTTGGACCAAAGGGCCTGTTTCCGTGCTGTATGAATCTATGACTCTAGCGGAAGTAACAACTGTGGCTTTTATGGGACCTGAAATAAAGAGATTGCAATGTCAGCAAGCAAGGAAGACACAAAGGGAAGCTGGACAGTCAGCAGTGTTGTGGAACTGCAGCCAAGAGTGTCGAGTATGATCTCAGAACAAGGAGTTCGGGTGGTTCATGGCTCAGGTGGAGGGAGCCGGGGAGGTATGACTTAGTGACATGAGGAAAGGGGGTGGACATGAGGAGGATTCAAATGAACAGTCAAGAGTTAGCAGATCTGATAAACAAATCATCAACCTGAAACACACTGCTCGTCTCTCCACAGACGGTCTAACCTGCTGAACATTTACAGCACTGCTGATTTTTATTAGTGTCCAACATCTGCAGTTTTTTTTCGTGCTTTTCGATCGGTAGAAGGTTACCTGATCCAGCTGCCTGCTGAAACTCTTGAAGATGTCCTGCTTGTTGACTTCGAAGATTGGCTTGCCATCATTAAACACAGTGAACATGATACCTCCTAACGAGTACATGTCACTGGCGAGGTCACAGCTCACCGACAGGATGTACTCTGGAGCGACATACTCCGGGTTGGGAAGGCACAAAGGAGGAAGATTTGGGTCCCACTCCTTGCAAGTAAATTTAAGCTGTAAAAGGGAACAAGAAAAATATAAACTGATTTAATTGAATGCAAATTCTAAAGCCAAGCCCCTTGTTCACTTTTACTTAACTTGTTCACAGGTTCACTGCTGGCAAAACGGAATATATTGCCCAAAGCAGATTGTCTTTGGGATGGTAGTGTTCAGTCACCTCTGGAACTATTACCCCTGTGAGTATTTTTTGTCATAGTGACTTGATAAGAAAGTGCTTCCTTGCCAAGAGTAAATCTCACTGCTTTGGACCTTACATCACATGGGGTCGGGACAGCTGATTCCCTGAAGGAGAGCAGAGAATCAAATAAGTTTTTGCAACGATCCTGTTTCATTGTCGTTAATACTGATGGCATCTGCTCTGGCTGTTTAAATTCTCTGGCTGCTGTGATGAGATTTGAACTCTATTTCAAGATGATTAATCAAAGCCTCTGGTTAAACTGGTGATAGATTACTAACCTCGAACATGAACTCTGTTTCAGTCTCCACGAATGCTGCCTGATCTGCTGAGTATTTCCTGTATTTTTTGTTTTTTTACTCCAGAGTATCAGTCCATTAACTTAACCACCAACCTACAACACCCTCCAAAAGCTTCAACCTTGCCCTCTTGCTTTATCCTGATATTACACACTGCTGCCACAAAACATCAAATTTCACGACATACAAGTCAGTGATAATAAACCTGTTTCTGATAACTTCACCAAATCTGCAACCCTCCACGACCTCATACACCTCAAATTCTGACCATTCATTTATTCCACCACATCTTCATCAACCAACGACCCAAGCTCTGGAAATTCCTCTTAAAACCTTCAAATCCTTCCCCTCCTCTGTAGCCCTTTAACACCTACAAACCTCCGACAGATTTGCTACTTGCCCACCCTGGTACCTCTTAATGCAGCCCAGTTTCAAATTCTGTTTTTAAGTGCTCGTGTGAACTACCTTGGGATGGATGTTATTATTTTATTAAAGGCACTCTCTCCTCATTTTCATTAACATCTCAATGAGGAAAATCAGTAAGTAACTTTAAATTTTAAATCAGCACAAGATTTTGTTGTCTCCACTTTCTTCGCCCACTCACATCTGTAACTTGATGATGGTTAGTGACTTGAAACCCAAACTTTATTTCACTCTTCATAGATATTGTTTGACCAGCTAAATCACAGAGAGTTACAGCATGGAAACAGGCCCTTCGGCCCACTGAGTATGTGCCAACCATCAAGCACACATTTTTTCACAAATTATAGAACATAGAACGTTACAGCACAGTACAGGCCCTTCGGCCCACGATGTTGTGCCGACATTTTATCCTGCTCTAAGATCTATCTAACCCTTCCCTCCCACATAACCCCCATTTCTCTATCAGTCATGTGGCTTATCTAAGAGTCTCTTAAATGTCCCCAATGTATCTGCCGGCAGTGTGTTCCACGCACCCACCACTCTCTGTGTGAAAAACTTACCTCCGACATCCCCCTTATACCTTCCTCCTATCACCTTAAAATTATGCCCCCTCGTGTTAGCCATTGTCACCCTGGGAAAAAGTCTCTGACTGTCCACTCGATCTATGCCTCTTAGCATCTTGTACACCTCTATCAAGTCACCTCTCATCCTTCTCTCCAAAGAGAAAAGCCCTAGCTCACTCAACCTATTCTCATAAGACATGCTCTCCAATCCAGGCAACATCCTGGTAAGTCTCCTCTGCACCCTCTCTAAAGCTTCCTCATCCTTCCTATAATGAGGCGACCAGAACTGAACACAATACTCCAAGTGTGGTCTGACCAGAGTTCTACAGAGCTGCAACATCACCTCGCGACTCTTACCTACCCTAACCCATTTTTATTCTCCCAACATTCCCATCAATTCCCCCCAGATTCGACCACTCACTCACACACTGAGGGCAATTTACAGAAGCAAATTAGCCACCAACGCACATGCTTTTGGGATGCCGGTGGAAACCAGAGCACCCAGAGGAAACCCCCACAGCCACAGGGAGAAGGCGCAAACCCCACAACAACAGCACCAGACATCAGGATTGAACACAGACCACTGGAGCTGAGAAGCCTCTGCACCACCTGCTGGGCCACCTATCATTTTCTATTCTTATGCCATTACTTTTAATAGTTGCTTTCCATTAATGATGATGGATTTGTCTTACTTATCTGATCATTTAAAAAAGCTTTTTTTTTACAAATTCAGTGGAAAATTGAAACGTTGCTTTGTACTGCAAATCACAAGACATACAGGAGCTCAAAAGAGGTAATGGCAATGTGGAAAGTGAGCTAACACTATTCCAAATCCCACCACTGAAGCAAGGCTAGGTTATAGGTTATGACCGCATCCACCCAAGAAGGCAAGAAGAGGAGGTCCTACTGCAGTAAT
This sequence comes from Pristis pectinata, assembly GCF_009764475.1. Lineage (NCBI taxonomy): Eukaryota > Metazoa > Chordata > Chondrichthyes > Rhinopristiformes > Pristidae > Pristis > Pristis pectinata. The sequence continues at coordinate 47,306,180 of NC_067419.1, read as the reverse complement.
CCTTACAGCACAGAACCACAAAACATATAGGTAAGGAGGTGACCAACTTGATCCACCGGGCCACTTCCACCGGATAACAATAGTTGCTAAGAAAATAATGAAATGTCCTGTTAGAATTACAAAAGGCAATTGAATGAATTATCCTGTCCCTACCTCCTGTTCCGAGGAATTAGAAGATGATATGCAAAAGTCAAAACCCATAATTTTCCAGGCACCACTTTTATTCAAAATGATATTCTCTGGTGTCAGGTTCCCGTGAATCATTTTAACACTGCTGTGCAAGAAGGAGAGGCCTTCACAAACCTGCAAGTTAAACAAGTGTGATGTTATTGCAGTTTTAAAATGAACAATTCAAGTAACTGAATTATCATAACCACAGACATACTACAAGTACAGAAGTCTAGAACAGCACGTCCTGCTGAAATTTCTGAAGCCCCAGGCAACCAAAATAATAGTCAGATATTCCTATGCAACAACAGTGTGTGTAACAGAGAAAATACGAAGTGTGGAGTCTTATGCACCAGATACTGAGTGATTGGTTTATTGGTTGGAGCACAAATAACCTGGGGAAATAATTGTGGAGAACAAGGAAATGGCAGAGGGTTTGTACAGATATTTTTCATCAGTCTTTATGGAAGAAGTTACGACAAACATTCCATTACACCAAATAATGCCGGGGAGGAATTAAATAAAGGAATTAAACCATCATTAGAGAATTGATATTAGACAAACTAATGATGCCAAAAACTGACAAGTCCCTGACCCAGATGGTGTGTGGAACGAGCTGCCAGTGGAAGTAGTAGATGCAGGTTCAATTGTAACGTTTAGGAGAGGTTTGGATAGGAGGGATTTGAAGGGAAATGGTCCGGGTGATGAAACTAGGCAGAAGATTTAGGTCAGCATGGACTAGATGAGCCAAAGGGCCTGTTTCTGTGTTGTAGTGCTCTATGACATCCTCACATCTGAAAAGACGTGGCTACTGAAATAGCAGATGCATTGGTTATAATCTTCTAAAATCCTTTGAATCTGGACAAGTGCCAGAGGATTGGAAAACAGCCAATGTGATGCCAATTCAAAAGGGAAGAAACAAGTAACTAGTCATTCTTCAATTGCTAGAAAAATGTTATAATCAAACACTAGGAAGACTAGGACTTTGCTTTTTTTTGTTCTAATTGAGTTCTTTCTTGTAAAAAGTTGTGTGTTTTTTTTCTCATGAATGCTGCTTATATGATGCTCTGTGCCTGTGACTCTGCTGCAATAAGTTTTTCATTGCACCTGTGCATACAAGTACTTGTGCAGATGACAATAAACTCGACTTTCACTTTGATGGAAGCAACAGTAGCACATTTGGAAAACCATAATGTAATCAAGCAGAGTCAGGCATGGCTTCAAGGGAAAACCCTGAGACAAATTTATTGGAGATCTTTGAGGAATGGTTCTCTGCATAGAGTCACCAGTTCAGTATGTCCAATAAGACTTCAGTATCTTGCTTTCCCTCCGATGCAATGCATCATAAGGTCATCACCAATCACAGCTTGTTGCTTATTTCACGAGGCTCTCCCAATCTCTGTAGTGCACACACTGTTGATAGGCCTCAAGGGGAAGTCTGTCTAGACTTAATAAGCGCTTTTGTTTTAGGCATTAATTGTTCTCTTTTTGTATGAAGAACCTGAATTTGTTTAGCATTTTGACAAGACTTCCAAAAATGGCTCAAAACACTTCACAGGAAACTAATTACTTTGAAATGCAGCTAGAGTTGTTACCAAAGTGAACATACACCTGGCCATGCACGTAGCGTTACCTTGTTATTCCTTTTTCACCTCGTTACACAGCTTTGTGGGCCGAAGAGCCTGAATTGTGTTGTAGGTTTTCTATGTTTTCTATTCCTTTTTTTGGCACTATTTATTTATTTTTGTAATTTATTTCTTTGTACTGCACTGCTGTTGCAAAATAACAAATTTCACCTCATATAAGTCAAATAAACCTGACTCTGACAGCAAGGATGTGAAGAACCACTCAGTGTCAGATAGTGTTGATAGAGGGCACTGTTGGGACAGCTCCCAGCTCCTCTGTAACCAGTTTCCACCAGGACGCACTGTTGGCCTTCTCACCACTGAGTCAGTGAAGACTTTGGCCCAAAATCTAGGCTGACACCCCAGGCAGTGCTCACAACCAACAATGCTAAAGAATAATAAAAAGTTATCTGGTCATTATCACACTGCTTACACTGACTGTTGCTTTTCCTACACAGAAGTTACTACACTTCAAAAATACTTCAACGGGTGTAAAGCATTATAAAAGTGCAAGTGCTTTGTTTTCTTTTGACAGAGCACAACATGTAGGCATTGAACTTAAGTTCAACACCACCTCACCCATTGAACGTGCTCCACCATTGGTTAATACTTTAACTCACCATTACTGGCTGCCCGTTTTTCCAGGGCTTGACCACACGAGCAAGAGCTAGTGAGCGATAGGTGGATCCAGGTGAGGAGGGGTGATAGGCAGATGGGGGGAGGGGAGAGTGAGAATAGATCTACCCCCCTCACCTGGATCCACTATCACCTGACAGCTCTTGCTCCACCCCTTCCCTCCACCTTTTTATACCGGCTCTCTCCCCTCTATCTTTCAGTCCAGATGAAGGGTCTCGACCCGAAACATCGACAGTCCATTTCCCTCCACGGATGCTGCCTGACCTGCTGAGTTCCTTCAGCATCTTGTGCGTTGCTCCAGATTCCAGCATCTGCAGTCTCTTGTGTCTCCAACGTAAGGAAGTATACTGGGAGAACTCTTAACTTTAGGATAAATTATAGGACTCCAACCATTTATAGAGTTGAGAACTAACGTAGGATCACTGAACTATGCCCGTGGAATCTTAGAAATCTGTATTTTATATTTTATATGCATCAATTATCATACAGATAAGTATCAAGTAAACACACCATCCACTCACCTGCAACAAACCATATTTGATTTCCACATCATAAAGCTTGTGATCTTTAATTTCTGGAGGTACAGGAGATGGGAGGTGTTCATAACAACCGAGGACATTGGCTAAACTTGCAAAGACGGGCTCCGTGCAAAAGGCTAAACAGTCTCTATAAAGGAGTTAGGTTAAACCACAAAAGAAAACATCAGTTTAACAAGAGTTAATCTTCATGATGAAAGTTAGTAATACATGCATCAGAATGCCTCTACCTGGACTCCTCCAATGGATGCTGTACAGTCAGCAGACGTGGGTGCCTCAATCTCGTCAGCTGCTGCACACCTTTTTTGAGTGATTCAATTATGTGGTCTTTTTCAAATTTCTGGCACTTCTCGATTAGTTTTTTGTCGAAAACAAATACAGCCACTTCCTGAAGCAAGGAGACAAATAAAACTTGATCAGAATTGAAATAGTAAATCATCTTTCTATGCTTTACGATTGATTATATAAGTGATAAAGAAAAGAATACTGTGATAATCAAACAGAGTATGAAATACGTTAACTTCACAAAGGCACTTCACAATGATCATTGGGAGAAATCTGAATCCATCTGCTCCACGTTTGCATAGTGTTAAAAAACCTTTATAGACATCTTGTAAAATGTGTATTCCAATGCTAGGTAAGAGCCTTTGAAACAATGTTATCAGTGGGGTCAAAGTCAAAGTTGAGGTTATTGTCATCTGCACAAGTACACGTGTGCACAGGTGCAATGAAAAACTTACTTGCAGCAGCATCACAGGCACAGAGCATCAGATAAGCAGCATTCACAAGAAAGACATACATAATACACAATTTTTTTTACAAGAACGAACACAATTAGAACAAAAAAAACAAAGTCCATTTTAGTGCAAAGTGGTCATAGTGTTGCTAAACTGGAGTGATTAGACTTGGTTCAAGAACTGGCTCTGAAGCCAGTGGCATAACAAACAGTTCATGGTGCTTCCCTCAGCTTGTCCTTGTACTTTGATTACATTAAGTTGTCCTCGTGTTTTTAATCTTATTACAACATCTAGTTTCTGTTACAGGTTTATGTTATTTCAAGTGGTTTAACCTTAATCACATTAAGTAGTTCAACTTTAACCACGTTATGGTTTCAACCATATTTTTTTCTCATGAGCTCATATTGGTGCTCTAATTCTAGATTTACCTACCTCGTATCTCTGCATTCTTCCAATTCTGGCCATTTTCACATCCATGTTCACCACTGACAGACGTGCCTTCAGCTAACTAGGCACAAACTCTATTCTGCCAGGACAGAGTTGTAGGGAGAGGTTGGACAGGCTAGGACTTTGTTCCTTCGAGTGTAGGAGACTGAGAGGTGATCTTATACAGGTGAATAAAATCATGAGGGGCATAGACAGGGAATCAAGAACTAGAGGGCATAGGTGAGAGGGGAGAGATTGAAGAAGAACTTGAGGGGCAACTTTTTTTTTCACACACAAAGGGTGGTATGTATGTGGATTGAGCTGCCAGAGGAAGTGGTTGAGGCAGAATCAACAACAACTTTTAAAAGCCACTTGAACAAGTACATGGATTGGAAAGGTTTAGAAGGTTATGGGCCAGGCGCTGGCAAATGGGACTAGCTTGGATGGGGCATCTTGGTCAGCATGGACCAGTTGGGCTGAAGGGTCTGTTTCCACGCTGCATGACTCTAACATGGAATTCCCACCCATAACCCCTCCCTCTTCTTTAAACATGTTCCTTAAAAGCAACCATTTCACCATGCTTTTGCTGCTAATATCTCCACTGAGAACTTCGATATCAAACATTGTTCCTGTAACACTCCTATGAAGAGCCTTGAGGGGTTTTGTCACTTTAAAAGCACTACATAAACGCAATTAATTGTACCAATGAAGAGAAATTTAAAGGAACAGACTTAACCCAATTTGTTGTGTGGAAATCCCACAGACAACACTGCTATGAGACAACTTAGCATTCATTTGATGTTCTAATATAATATGACACAAATTCTTGGGGCCTAGCTATCAGTCATGTCCTAATCAGGGTGAATGTGTAACAACGATGAATTACTACAAGGAGGCAATGATTTTTCCTTCTGTATGGTGAGGCTGGTCTTGCTTGAGCCGCTACTAATGAGGGCATCCACTAAGGCACTAATTAATTCCCACGGATTCTGCTTAACGCTGATAATTAAATTCTCAACAGGGAGTCCCAATTAACCAGCTCCACTTCTAAGGGTTTTGAAAACAACAACAAAATAAACAGCTTGACCCATACGCACAAAATCCAGCAACCATTCCCACCCCCACAGGGTAGTTAGAAGGGTTACAAAACTCACTGAACCGCAGACAAAAGGATTGCAGGCACAGTATAGTGGTTAGCGTAACACTATTACAGCACCAGCGACCTGGGTTCAATTCCGGCCTGTAAGGAGTTTGTACGTTCTCCCCATGTCTGCGTGGGTTTCCTCCGGGTGCTCCGGTTTCCTCCCACATTCCAAAGACGTACGGGTTAGGAAGCTGTGGGCATGCTATGTTGGTGCCGGAAGCATGGCGACACTTGCGGGCTGCCCCCAGAACACTTACGCAAAAGGTGCATTTCACTGTGTATTTCGATGTACATGTGACTAATAAAGATATCATAGATTCTAATGGCACTGAATACCAAAGTATAGAAGTAAATTGGTTTATTATTTTCACGTGTACCGAGGTACAGTGAAAAACTTTGTTTTACATGCCGTCCATACAGATCATTTCATTATATCAGTGCATTGAGGCAGTACAAGGGAAAACAGTAACTGATTTCAGAATGAAGTGTTACAGTGACAGAGAAAGTGCAGTACAGGTAGACAATAAGGTGGCTTTCAGGCTTTTGTATCTTCTGCCCAATGGTGGGGGGGGGAGACAAGAGAATGTCTGGGGTGGGTGGGGTCTTTGATTATGTTGGCTGCTTTATCAAGGCAGCGAGAAGTATAGACAGGGTCCATGGAGGGGAGGTTGGTTTCTGTGATGTTGGATTTATTGCAGGTGTTTGGCCGCAGCCTGATTAAAGCAAAATACTGTGATGCTGGAGACACGAAATTAAAAACAAACGGGTAATTTTAGAAAGCCCAGCAGGTCAGGCAGCACGCTGCAGAAAAAAAGAATAGTATCTGATTCAGAATTTGCAGTCACTGATGAGCCAATCTCACTCACAGCTAACTACTAAATAAAGTGCAGATATCCTGTACAATTCCCTCACTGGGGCAACTCTCATGCAGAGCATTCTGTCATGTGATCAAATCATGTGGGAGGGGGAGCAAGCTTCTGACTCCATGAGGGGTTTTGAAAACCACCACAATCAACTGCAGCTTTGGGACATTAATATTTACCCAGCAATTTCAAAATTCATCCTACTTGTGCAGGGTACTACAAACATTCCCCCCCACCCCACCCCACCCCCCACTGCATTTCCAGGTAGGAGGATAGACCTCCATGGAGGAAACTGGGAGAGATCTATTCCTTCAAGGCCCTCTTCATTGCCACCATTTCCTGACACACTTCGCAGGAACGTTATCAGAACACATCACAGAGATGTTAGGTCAGGTGATGAAAAGCTTGGTCAAAGAGGTTGCCTTTAAGGAGTATATTTAAGGAGAGAGAGGATTTGAGTGGGAATAAAAGGTCATTTGATCTGCAATGTTAATTAACGTTGTACTTCTCTCCACAGATGCTGCCTGGCCTGCTTCCTGTCTTTCCAGCTTTTATTTTAGCCCACAGTACATGGTGTGAGTGTCTGAGCAGCTTGTGAACATGGGGACCTTGGAAAGGACAAAGTGAAGGTTTACCAGAATACTGGGAATGAGAGGTCATACTTATGAATAAAGGCTCAAAGACATTGCTACTGGAAGAGAGGGACTCTGATGAAGATATTCATAATTATGAATGAAAACTTGTTTCTGCTGGTTGGTAAATTGCTTACAAGAGGATAATCAAAAAGGCTGAAGTTATAAAAGTACATTCACACAAAGAAAGCAATTGGAAATAAAATGCTTTACCACAAGCAGCTATTGATCCCGAAGCTAAAGTCATCATTTACAAACATACCAGATAGATATTTTTAAGAAACAGACCTTTCTATGGTGCTTTTCATAACTGCAAGGTACTTTGTCACCAATGAAGTACTTATAAAGTGTAGTCACAATTGCAATGCAGGAAACATAGCACACAATTTCAGCACAACAAGCTTCCAAAAAAGCAAAGTCATAATGTGACAAATGAGCTGATAAGATGCTTTGAGCGATGGCTAGGGTTAAGTGGTCTCCAGAACCTGGGGAGAATTCCCTGCTCTTGTTTGAAATCATGCAATGGAAACTTCTAAGCACACCTGAGGGGATCCCAGTTCAAAATCTCAGCTGAAAGATGGTGCAACATTGCCTTGTTGAAGTCTGGCTGAAGTCTCTGGAAAGGACATCAACCCCTAACCGAAGCAAGAGCATTACTGGCAGATCAGGACTATATTGGCTGTGCAACTATCTGCCATCTAAAAATCCCCATTTAGCAGGAAGGAAGAAACGGTTGTTAATTTGGGAAAAAAAAACAACCAAAGCAGATTCAAAAAATCAAACATGATCTCTGTACTATATAAAACCTGTTAAATATGAATTGGTTATGATTTAGGAGACTTTCATTTATCCAGGACCATGCTGGGTTCCGCTTGATCTTTGGACTGGAATTTAAGTTCAGGTTTATTGTTATCACAGGCATACATACACAGGGTATAAATTCTATGAAACTGAGCTTTCTGCAGCAGCAGCACAGCACGTTACAAGACGAGGGCAAACAAATGTAAATTAATATCAATTATTCATTACTTACAGATGTGCAAAATAAACAACAAAATAAACATGACACTAGTGCAAGATTGAGAGAGAGAAAAATATAGTCAGAGGTAGTGTTAAGGTTTTCCAAGAACCTGACGGCAGGGGGGGAGGAGCTGTTATTGAACCTTAAGGTGAGGGTCTTCGGGCTCCTGTACCTCCTGCCTGAAGGCAGCATCGAGAACAGCACATGGTCCTGATTCTGAGATTCTGAGACTGCAAAAACTAAATTAAATAAAATGGTGCCTTCCAAGTCAGGACATTCCAAAGCATGTTATAGCTCTGAAGTATTGCCACTGCTGTAACATGGGATGAGGTCAAAAGGACGCCGTTGAGTTGGATAAAGGAGTTGACCTGGGACGATGAGAGTGTGGTGGGAGTAAGGGATGCAAACAAAAATCTAGCAGCTTCTTACCCAGTGCAATGAACAATAAGTCTTATAAACCAGCAGTACATCATATTAGCAAAATTATTTGTTTTCACAGTTCTGTGGTTGAATGGCCATGATAAAAGGAAGCTTTTCCCTTCTTGAAACTTTTTCCAGTTCTCTAATCAACAATTTATGAACCAGCATTAACATAACAAGATGTCGCGAGGTGCTTCAAAGGACTAATTATGCAATTAAAAATTCATGATAAGTACATAAGAAAATATTAGGGACAACCAGAAGCTCTAAAACATTGGTTTTAAAAGAAAAGTGTATCCCTCTCAGAGGAGGAGATCTTTATGAAGATCCAGAACAAGGAGCATGGCAACTGACATCTTCACACCATCTTCTCACTGCTACCCTCGGGCAGGAGGTACAGAAGTCTAAAGTCCCACATCACCAAGTTCAATATCAGCAATAAGCTGATACGATAGGGACATTTAAAAGACCCTTAGATAGATACATGGATGTAAGAAAAATGGAGGGTTATGGGCTGTGTAGGAGGGAAGGGTTAGACTGATCATGGAGTAGGTTTATATAGGTCGGCACAACATCATGGGCTGAAGGGCCTTAACTGTGCTGTACTGTTCTACGTTCTACTTCCCTTGCACCATTCTGTTCTTGAACCAACTGGCACAACCCTAATCAGCAGTTTAGCAACAATATGACCACTTTGATCACAGAACAAAAAAAACACTTAGTCCATTTTAGTGCAAATTGTGTTCTTGTAATTGTGTTCTTTCCTGTAAAAAATTATGCATACTTTATGTTTAAAATATGCTTTGCTTGTGAATGCTGCTTATCTGACGCTCTGTGCCTGTGATGCTGCTGCAAGTAAGTTTTTCATTGCACCTGTGCACACATGTACTTGTGCAGATGACAATAAACTCGACTGAGTTTTTGACACTAATTGGGAAACAATTAAATTCAGGAATGATCATGGGATCACAAGACCACAAGACATAGGAGCAGAATGAGGCCATTCAGCCCATCGAGTCTGCTCTGCCATTCGATCATGGCTGATTTATTTTTCCCTCTCAACCCCATCCTCCTGCCTCCTCTCCATAACCTTTGACACCCTTACTAATCAAGAACCTATCAACCTCTGCTTTAAATATACCCAATGACTTGGCCTCCACAGCCGTCTGTGACAATGAATTCCACAGATTCATCACCCTCTGACTGAAGAAATTCCTCCTCACCCTGTGTTCTAGAGCGACGTCCTTCTATTCTGATGTTGTGCCCTCTGGTCCTAGACTCTCCCACTGCTGGAAACATCCTCTCCATGTTCATTCTATCCAGGCCTTTCAATATTCGATAGGTTTCAATGAGATCCCCCCTCATCCTTCTAAACTCCAGTGAGTACAGGCCCAGAGTCATCAAAAGCTCCTCATACATTAACCCTTTCATCCTCGGGATCATTCTTGTAAACCTCCTCTGGACCCTCTCTAACGCCAGCACATCCTTCCTTAGATGTGGGGCCCAAAACTGCTCACCATACTCCAAATGTGGTCTTACGAATGCGTTATAGAGCCTCAGCATTACATCCTTGCTGTTATATTCTAGTCCTCACGAAATGAATGCCAACATTGCATTTTCCTTCCTTACTACTGACTCAACCTGCAAGTTAAGGTTAAGGGAATCCTGCACTAGGACTCCCAAGTCCCTTTGCACCTCCGATTTCTGAATTCATTCCCCGTTTACAAAATAGTCTACGCCTTTATTCCTTCTACCAAAGTGCATGACCGTACATTTCCCTGCGCTGTGTTCCGTCTGCCACTTCTCTGCCCATTCTCCCAACCTGTCCAAGTCCTTCTGCAGACTCCCTGCTTCCTCAAAACTACCTGCCCGTCCACCTATCTTTGTATCATCTACAAACTTGGCTATAAAGCTCTCAATTCCATGAACCAGATCATTAACATATAACGTGAAAAGTAGCAGACCCAACACCAAACAGTGCAGAACACAACTAGTCACCAGCAGCCAAGCAGCAAAGGCCCCCTTTATTCCCACTCTTTGCCTTCTGCCAGTCAGCCAATCTTCTCTCCATGCTATTACCTTTCCTGCAATACCACGGGCTCCTATCTTGTTTAGCAGCCTCACGTGTGGCACCTTGTCAAAGGCCTTCTGAAAGTCCAAGTAAACAACATCCACCAACTCTCCTTTGTCTATCCTGCCTGTTACTTCCTCAAAGAATTCCAACAGATTTGTCAGGCAAGATTTCCCCTTAAGGAAACCATGCTGGCTTCGGCGTATTTTCTCATGTGCTTCCAAGTACCCCAAAACCTCATCCTTAATAATGGATTCCAACATCTTACCAACCACTGAAGTCTGGCTAACTGGCCTATAATTTCCTGTCTTTTGCCTCCTTCCCTTCTTAAAGAGCAGAGTGACATTTGCAATTTTCCAGTCCTCCGGAACCATAGCTGAAGAGATTGTGGAGGCATTAGAAGTGATCACTTCTAATGCCTCCACAATCTCTTCAGCTACCTCTTTCAGAACGCTGGGGTATAGTCCATCCAGTCCAGGTGACTTATCTACTTTTAGACCTTTCAGCTTTCCAAGCACCTTCTCCTTAGTAATAGCGACTACACTCACTTCTGCCCCTTGGCTCTCTTGAATTTCTGGCTTGTTGCTGGTGGCTTCCACAGTGAAGACTGACGCAAAATACTTATTCAGTTCATCCACCATTTCTTTATTCCCCATTACTACCTCTCCAGCATCATTTTCCATCGGTCCGATATCCACCCTTGCCTCTCTTTTCATATATCTGAGAAAACTTTTGGTATCCTCTTTTATATTATTGGCTAGCTTACCTTCATATTTCATCTTTTCTCCCCTTATTGCTTTTTTAGTTGCCTGCTGTTGGTTTTTAAAAGCTTCCCAATCCTCCAGCTTCCCACTAATTTTTACAATACTGTATGCCCTCTCTTTTGCTTTTATGCTGTCTTTGACTTCCCTTGTCAGCCACGATTGCCACATCTTCCTTTTAGGATGCTGCTTCTTCTTTGGGATGAACTGATCCTGTGTCTTCCAAATTACTCCCAGAAACTCCTGCCATTGCTGCTATACCGTCATCCCTGCTAGGGAGCCCTTCCAATCAACTTTGGCTAGCTCCTCTCTCACGCCTCTGTAGTTACCTTTACTCAACTGTAACACTGATACATCCGATTTCAGCTTCTCCCTCAAACTGCAGGATGAATTCTATCATATTATGATCACTGCCTCCCTAATCAAATCTGGTTCATTGCACAACACCAAATCCAGAATTGCCTTTTCCTTAGTGGGCTCAACCACAAGTTGCTCTGAAAAGCCATCTCGTAGGCATTACAAATTCCTTCTCTTGGGATCCAGTGCCAACCTGATTTTCCCAATCTACCTGCGTATTGAAATCCTCCATGACCACCATAACGTTGCCCTTATTACATGCCTTTTCTATCTCCTGTTGTAATTTGTACCCCACATCCTGGCTACTATTCGGAGGCCTGTATATAACTCCCATCAGGGTCTTATTACCCTTGCAGTTTCTTAGCTCTACCCACAAGGATTCTACATCTTCTGATCCCACGACACTTCTGGCTAAGGATTTGATTTCATTTTTTACCAACAGAGCCACCCCATCCCCTCTGCCCACCTGCCTGTCTTTTCAAGAGGATGTGTATCCTTGGATGTTTAGCTCCCAGCTGTGATCTTCTTCCAACCACTACTCTGTGATGCCCACAGCGTCATGTCTGCCAATTTCTAACTCATCTACCTTATGGAGATGGAGGAGCACCGAGATCTCAAGGCGCTATAGGGCTGTAGGAAGTTACAGCGGCCACCATAAGGATCAAAAACAAGGGTGAGAATTTTAAAATCGACCCACTGCTTAACTATCAATACAAGTCTGTGAGCACATGTGAGGGATGCAAGGGGCAAGTTAGGGAACAGTCTGCAGCTTTAGAAGACCTCGTCAGGAAGGAGCTAAAGGGACAGAGAGGCATTTAAATTACTAAATTAATCTTAGCTTTAAAAAAAATTAAAATTCTACATTGAAGAAAATGTTGAACATTGTTTTACCTGTTTGGTTGACTTCTTTACACCATGAAAGATCTTCCAGGCCATTCCTGATCCACCACTAGCTATGTGGCGCCCCACTTCAAACTCCCTGGTTACAGGATTTCCCATCACTGCACTGGTAACATCTGCTGTTACCTTGGTAACAGTGCTCTTCAACTTATTAAGCATGGACTCCATGGTTTCAGATGAATGCGTTACCTGCAAGAAGGCAATAAAAGGAATCAGCAGAAGAAAAAAGGTCAACCCTCCACACTTGATTCTTGTGGGTACATTTTTGCCACCAACAGTGCTGCATGCAATGCCAATCCCAGCAGTGTTGAGAGGGATCTGAGTTACTTCTTTCAGGAATTGTTCGAACAAATAATCGGTGGGTCAACTGTTTTATTAGAAGACAACCACCTATTGAAGCAACACACAAGATGCTGGAGGAACTCAGCAGGTCGGGCAGCATCTATTAAGGGAAATGGACAGTCAACATTTCGAGTACCATAGAATCATAGAACCATACAGCACAAAACAGGCCCTTCGGCCCACCATGTTGTGCCATCCATCAAACCACCCTCACACTACCTAACCCCTTCCTCCCGCATATCCCCCCATCCCACACTCCTCCATATGCCTATCCAACAAGCTCTTGAACCTGTTCAATGTATCTGCCTCCACCACCACACCAGGCAGCGCATTCCATGCACCAACCACTCTCTGGGTGAAAAACCTCCCCCTGACATCTCCCCTGAACCTCCCACCCATAACCTTAAAGCCATGACCTCTCGTCTTGAGCATTGGTGCCCTGGAAAGGAGGCGCTGACTGTCTACTCTATCTATTCCTCTCAGTATTTTATATACCTCTATCATGTCTCCTCTCATCCTCCTCCTTTCCAGTGAATAAAGCCCTAGCACCTTAAGCCTCTCCTCATATTCAATACTCTCTAATCCAGGCAGCATCCTGGTAAATCTCCTCTGCACCCTCTCCAATGCCTCCACATCCTTCCTATAATGAGGCGACCAGAACTGAACACAGTACTCTAAGTGTGGCCTAACTAGAGTTTTGTAAAGCTGCATCATCACCTCGTGGCTCTTGAACTCAATCCCGCCACTTATGAAAGCCAACATCCCATTGGCCTTCTTAACTGCTCTTTCCACCTGTGAGGCAACTTTCAACGAACTGTGAATATGAACCCCCAGATCCCTCTGCTCCTCCACACTGCCAAGTACCTTGCCATTCACCCAGTACTCTGCCCTGGAGTTTGTCCTTCCAAAGTGTACCACCTCACACTTCTCCGGATTGAACTCCATCTGCCACTTGTCAGCCCAGCTCTGCATCCTATCAATATCCCTCTGTAAGCTCCGACAGCCCTCCACACTATCCACAACACCGCCTATCTTAGTGTCATCCGCAAACTTACTAACCCAGCCCTCCACCCCCTCATCTAAGTCATCTATAAATATCACAAAAAGTAGAGGTCCCAGAACCGATCCCTGCGGGACACCACTAGTCACTGCCTTCCAATCCGAGGGCACTCCTTCCACCACAACCCTCTGCTTTCTACATGCAAGCCAATTCCTAATCCACACAGCCAAGCTTTCTTGGATCCCTCGGCCTCTGACCTTCTGAAGAAGCCTACCATAAGGAACCTTATCGAACGCCTTACTAAAATCCATGTAAACCACATCCACCGCACTGCCCTCATCAATCTTCCTCGTCACCTCCTCAAAGAACTCTATCAGGCTTGTGAGGCAAGATCTTCCCTTCACAAAGCCATGCTGGCTGTCCCTAATCAGTCCATGATTCTCAAGGTGTTCATAAATCCTATCCCTTAGAATCCTTTCTAACAGTTTACCCAACGCAGACGTGAGACTCACCGGTCTATAATTCCCTGGCCTATCCCTATTACCTTTTTTGAACAAGGGGACAACATTCGCAACCCTCCAATCCTCCGGCACCATCCCCGTGGACAATGAGGACTCAAAGATCCTTACCAGCAGTTCAACAATCTCCTCCCTAGCCTCTCGAAACAGCCTGGGGAAAATCCCGTCAGGCCCCGGAGATTTATCTGTCTTAATATTAATTAACAACTTCAACACATCCTCTCTCTTGATATCTACAACCTCGAGAACATTACCCCTACCAGCACTCCCTTCCGCATCATCAAGACCCCTCTCCCTGGTGAATACCGAAGAGAAGTACTCATTGAGACTTTCTCCCACCGCCTCCAGTCAAATTCTCCCACCTTTGTCCTTAACTGGACCTACCTTTACCCTAGCCATCCTCCTACCCTTCACGTACTTGAAAAAGGCCTTGGGATTTTCCTTAACCCTACTAGCCAAAGCCTTTTCATGTCCCCTTCTAGCCCTTTCTTAAGTTCCTTCCTTGCTACCCTATATTCCTCACGGGCCCTGTCTGAACCTTGCTGCTTATACCTCATGTATGCTACCTTCTTCTCCCTAACAAGTCGTTCCACCTCTCTCGTCACCCACAGTTCCTTCACCCTGCCATTCCTTCTCTGGCTCACCGGGACATATTTATCCCTAACATCCTGCATAAGATCCCTGAACATCGACCACATCTCCATGGTACATTTTCCTTCAAAAAGGACATCCCAATTTACACTCCCAAGCTCTCTCCTTATAGCCTCGTAGTTCGCCCTTCCCCAATTGAAAAACCTCTTGTCCTCTCTGCACCTGTCCCTGTCCATGACAATTTTAAAGGTTATGGAGCAATGGTCACTGTCCCCCAAATGCTCACCCACAAATAGATCCTTCACCTGTCCCGGTTCATTTCCTAAAACTAGACCTAACATGGCATTCCCTCTAGTCGGCCTGTCAACATACTGCGTCAGGAATCCCTCCTGGACACATTTAACAAATTCCGTCCCATCTAAACCTTTGGCACTAAGCAGTCTTGACCCAAAACATCAACTGTCCATTTCCCCCCACAGATGCTGCCTGACCTGCTGAGTTCCTCCAGCATCTTGTGCATTGTTCCAGGTTCCAGCATCTGCAGTCTCTTGTGTAACCACGCTCAACCAGGTCCGTGGCAATTTGCTTTCCCTAAATATTATTAATCCTCCATTGGATTTTTTTTTAAATGGTGCAAGGTAGCATATTTCATTGAATCTTACCCTACAGAATGAGGTCATTTGGCCCATGGTGCCAATGCTGGCTCATTGCTTGAACTCTCCAATTAGGCCCCCTCATTCCCTACCCTGTTCCTACAAATTTGTTTATCTACTCTCATTTGTCCCACTGTCCTTTTCAAGAAGTTCCCATTACTTTCTGAAGACAGCCTATGAACTAACAGATTGAAGGAATCCAGTTTCACTTTTATGCCAGTCCCAGAGCCATAGCACTAAACCTTTGGATTATTCACTGGATAACTAAGGAGCTTCCTGATAACTAAAGAATTGATTTTTTTTGTTACCTGTGCTCTTGGAACCAATGTTGGAGATTTTAAATTTAATATAATTAAAAATAAATCAGGAAACAAAAAGCAATATTAATTTGGATGAAGATTCCTGAAGATATTCATTAGCAGGTTGATTTGACTATTTACGTTACTGGCCTTTGAATAACTGCCTGAACCTTTCACCACTCCACCACTAGCACCTGTCCCTTCTGCAGCCCCCACCCACACTCCACTCCCACCACACCCAACCTTTCCTGGACCTCAAAGACACCATCTGAAACTATTTCCACATGACTCGGTCAAATTTTGTTTGACAACGTTCCTGTGAATCACTTTGAAACACTTCACAATGTTGAAGGTGCTATATAAATGTAATGTTCAAGCTTCAGCTGTTTACTTAATACAAACGCATCGGCTCACATCCATTGACAGCACATTCCTGTTTCAGATTACGAGCAGATAGCATCCTGAGCGAAGATAGTTTCAAGGGCTTATTGAATTCCCTCCAAAGTCAATGAACCTGTCAACGCCTAACATTTAAATCATCATGTGCAGAATACTCACAACTCCCAAGGATCCATAAAACAGTCTTGGTAACCGCTTAATGCAGTATTCATTTTCAAATTTCAGTACAAGGCAAAGCAATCCTGATCCCAAGCAAACCAGTTGTTTGTGATTATATTACTTACTCCCCTGGTTTGTTCTGTTTGGAAGAGGCTCTTCCTAGCACCACCGCCTTGTACCACACCAACTTGCCTTTGCTTAGCAGCTTTTGCATAATAAACACACCCTAAGGCTTTTTACGAGGGAGATTATCATACAAAATTTAACAGACTACAAGGGCAGATTAGTACAGGCGACCAAAAGCTTGGTCAAAGCAGCAGTTCAAGGAACGTTGTAAAGAGAGGCAGAGAGGTTCACAGAGAGAATTCCAGAGATTAGGCAGCCGAAGGCACTCCTTCCGTATCAGCAGATGGATTAATAAAAAATTAAAATTTCTCCCTTCTCCCCGAGAATCAATGAACATCTATAACAACCACAATGACAAAGGGCTCCAACACTGCTACTGCAGTCACTACAGATTGGCTGGAAAGTAGGACGTATCTCACAAACGTGGTTATGTAGTCACATTCTACCCGTTCTCTCTCTTTATCAAGGCTGACAGGTCTTTGGATATTTGGTATTTTGGGAGTGTTATTAATCCCTCGAGTCTCATTTACATGCAGCTCAAGTGTAAATATATTTTAAATATGCCCTTTGATGTACACATGGTGAAGCAATTCGACACCTTGACTCACTTCACAAAAAAGGAAGTGTCTGCTGTTAGCCAATCACTTCCAGGTAAATGGAGACACAAGAGACTGCAGATGCTGGAATCTGGAGCAGCACACAATCTGCTGGAGGAAGACAGCAGGTCAGGAATTTCCATAGGAGGGAAAGGAGTCCATCTGAGGGAAATGAGTCTAGATGAAGGGTCTCAACTTGAAACGTCGACTGTCCATTTCCCTCTATGGATGCTGCCTGACCCGCTGAGCTCCTCCAGCTTTTTACGTGTGGCTTCCAGGTAAAGTTTACTTATAGCATTCACCCTTCTCAAAAGCACTAAGTAAACTTACTTTCCAAAAAATTAAAGCAGGTTAATGAAAATTTGCATCTTACAGAACAGCTGCCTCTCACCCAATACCTGCTCGACCTGCTGAGTTCCTCCAGCAGATTGTTTGTTGCTCCAGATTCCAGCGACTGCAGTCTCTTGTGTCTCCTATTCACCCTCACTTGCTCAACTGGAACTGGCATCCAAGATTGCTTCCTAAAGCTGCTACGCCCTGGGTTCGCTCTCCAACACTGGTCCACAAACCCTTAATTTGTTCCCCCAGTACATCACTCCATTCCTAGATGTTAACTCCGCCCTCTTTGTTCCACTACAGCCAGATGTCTCCTTCACTGACATCATTATTCCCACACATTTCCTTACCACACAGGAGGAGGCCACTGGTTCACAGAGCAATCCCATTCCCCCACTATTACCTATTCTTTTCACACACCTATCAATTCCGCCCCCCAGATTCTACCAACCCCCAACACTAGCACAATTTGCAACGGCCAATTAACCTACCAACCAAAATACCCCTGGGATGCAAGAGGAATTCGGAGCACTCACAGGAAACACACGCAGTAACAGGATCGAAGTGCAAACCCCACATTGACAGCACCAGAGATCAGAATTGAATCCAGGTCACTGGAGCTGTGCGGCAGCAGCTTTACTAGCCACTGTGCTGCCCATATGTAACAGTAAGATGCTGTTGTAGAAAGTAGGACTGACAATGGATTTTTTTTCCCCAACAACCTTCCCAACGTGCCACAGACAAATGGTACTGCCTTGGTTTAATGACAACAAACTTGCCTCTGAGTCAGAACGTATGAGATCAAATCCCTAACCTTTATACACAATCCACACTCATGACTCTGGGCCTTACTGAGGGACGGGTGCTGGTCAGAGATAGCAATTTTCAACTGAATCATTAACAAGTGGATGAAAAAGATCCCTTGGTAAAAAGTAGTACAGAGCAGTTCCTCTCATCACCTTGCCCAATACTTATCCCTCAATTAGATAGATAGATAGATATTTATTTATTGGTCACACATACATCGAAACACAGTAAAATGCGTCTTTTTGCGTTCCTGAGAGTGTTCTGGGGGCAGCCCGCAAGTGTCGCCACACTTCCAGCGCCAACACAGCATGCCCACAACTTCCTAACCCATATGTCTTTGGAATGTGGGAGGAAACCAGAGCACCCGGAGGAAACCCATGCTGACACGGGGAGAACATACAAACTCCTCACAGCCGGCGGTGGGAATTGAACCCGGGTCGCTGGTGCTGTGAAGCATTACGCTAACCACTACACTACTGTCAAAGTAACACCTCTCAAACAGGTTTACTCTCAAACAGATTAAATTCCTGGTCAGATGACCAGTCCTGGGCCCAGCACATAGATGCAATCATAAGGAAAGCATGCCAGCATCTTTACTTTCTTAGGAGGTTCAGCATGTCACTTAACATTCTAACAAACGTCTACAGCTGTGATAATGAAAGTGGATGCATCACGGTCTGGTACGGCAATTCAAATGCGCAGGAATGCAAGAAGCTGCAGAGAGTAGTGGACTCTGCCCAATACATCACGGGCACATCCCTCCCCACCATCGGTAGTATCTACAGGAGGTGCTGCCTCAAGAAGGCAACATCCATCATTAAAGATCCCCACCATCCGGGCCATGCCATCTTCTCGCAGCTCCCATCGGGCAGGAGGTACAGAAGCCTGAAGTCCCACACCACCAGGTTCAGGAACAGCTACTTCCCTTCAACCATTCGGTTCTTGAACCAACCAGCAAAACTACACAGTTTAGCAACACTATGACCACTTTGCATTAAAATGGACTTTTTTTTTGTTCTAATTGTTTTCTTTCTTGTTAGTCTAAAATTTATGTTTTTCTTGTGAATGCTGCTTATCTGATGCGATGTGCCTGTGATGCTGCTGCAAGTAAGTTTTTCAATGCACCTGTGCATATGCGTACTTGTGCACAGGACAATAAACTCAACTTTGACTTTGTATTTTTACTGCTGTTTCTGGGACTTTGCTTCATGCCATGTTTGGTTGCCATGCTTTCCTGCATTATAACAGTGACTATATTGGCTGTGTAAAAAGAGAAGTTAAGAGAAGCCTGAAAAATAAAACCCAGGCCAGGAATGAAATGACAAGCCAATTCCCTTTTCATATTATGCAACATCCATACAACTTCTGCAAGGCTGTTAACCATAACTAGATGCTTAAAGCGATAAAGTTCTGTGTATTGTCTTCCCGACACAAAGGTCATCGAACCATAGACTGAATTCAAACTGTTCCATTGGCCAACTACACTCTGGGAATCACCATAATTCCCAGCAGCAGAGAACCGCCCTATCACCCCTCCTGGCCTGGATCCACCTCTCACCTGCTAGCTCATGCTCCACCCCTTCCTTCCACCTTTTTCTACTGGCTGTACTTTTTATACTACTCCCAGTCCAGAGGAGGGGCCTCGACCCAAAACATCAACTGTCCACTTCCCTCCATAGATGCTGCCTGACCCACTGAGTTCCTCCTGTTTTTAGTGTATTTCTCTAACTATCCCAAGATGTTTGGTACTACATTATATATAGCCGTCACAAAGGTCTTTCAACCCATTGAGTAACAACCACGAGGGCATACATTCAACAACATACCTAAAACTACCTAATGACTTCAAATTAAACCTGTAACTTAATTGGTTCAATTTTTGTTAACAAAGATTCCCAGAATTTTGTTTAAACATTTATTTCACTGGGAAAATAAGCATTGTTATGTTACTTGCTTCTCCTATCTGAGGTTTCAATCTCCAAAATTCCTCAAAAATGGTATCCTGGACTCAATGCACATGGTGCTGTCTCTTCCACATCTGAAGGATGACATTGTTTATTCAACAACACCTATTCACATATGTAAACTTACACTGTTAACAACAGCCATTTAAGCTAAATGACCTCTGATGATTTCTATGTTACACATGAATCTCCTCCTACCCTTCCCATTGAACACCATCAATGCATCCCCTTATTCCTTTTTCTCTCATATTTATCCAGCTTCATTCGATGTATCAATGGTACTGAGGTGGAGGTGGTTGAGAGCTTCAAGTTCCTGGGCGTAAATATCACCAATAGTTTGTCCTGCTCCAACCACATAAATGCTATAGCCAAGAAAATACACCAGCGCCTCTACTTCCTCAGAAGACTAGGGAAATTCGGCATGTCCTGGTTGACTCTCACCTTCTTTTATAGATCACCATAGAAAACATCCCAAATGGGTGCATCAGAACTTGATATAGCAACTGTTCTGCTCATGACTGTAAGAAATTGCAGAATTGTGGACACAGCTCATTCCATTGTGAAAACGAGCCTCCCCTTCAGCCCAACTCGTCCATGCAGACTGTTGCCCAGAGAGCGAGCCCCATCTGCCTGATTAAAGACCCCTCCCACCACGGACATTTTCTCTTCTCTCCCCTTCCATCGGGAAGAAGATACAAAAGCTTGAAAACACGTACCACCAGGCTCAAGGACAGCTTCTATTACACTGTTATAAGACTCTTGAACAGACCTCTTGTACGTTAAAGATGAACTCTTGGCTTCACAATTTACCTCGTCGTGGCCGTTGCACCTTATTACTACCTGCACTGCACTTTCTCTGTAACTGTTACTGCTACACTATATTCTGCATTCTGTTATTGCTTCTCCCTTTTACTACCTCAATGTACTTTGGAACGATCTGTATGGATGGGCTGCAGTGTATGTCAGTACGTTTTACAATAATAAATCGATTACCAATTCCATGTTTCTATAAAGATTCAGAATGTTAGAACAGTGATGCAAATGCAAGGACCCAACTACAAGATTCAGTCCATTCCATCATTCCATCAGATCACGACAACTCTGTGTCCTAACTCCAAATGCCTCAGTTCCACATCCTCCTCCACTGTTATCAATCTGATTTAAAATCATTAACTAAACTAGCTCCTAGTGCTTCCAAAAACAGACTCCACATTTCCAAAAGCAAAGTTTTGATAAAAGATCACTGACCTAAAGTATTAACTCTGTCTCTTCCTCTCTCCTCCCATAAGTGCTACCTGAACTCTTAAGGTCTTCAACCAATTCTGTTTTATTCCACAGTCACCTGTGTATTGGATGGCTTCAACCATTGGCTAGTGGCAAACTCACTGATCCAGTCCTATCCACAGGTTGCTCTGTGACCGCCACTGAACTGAGGGTCATCACTCAACCAGAAACCACAGTCATGCTCATGCAGCATTGAACTAACAACAATGTACAAAGCTTTAATTCATTTCACTATACTAAGGTTCTGTACTGTGCATTAGCAATTTAAAAGCCTTTTATTTTACTTCAAATAGAAGAGTTTTTGGATACTTATAAACATTTCACCACCACAGCAGAATGCCATGCAAGAACGATTCATTAGGATACAAATACAATATTATGTATGATTAAAATATAATTAATTCTAAATTCTTCAGAAAACTGATTAGAATTAGTGTCACAAGATCCACCATATGATGTAGAGGGCAGAGTTTAAAAAATAAACGTGGTCATGAGAACAAAAATTAGCATAACCTTCTGCTCAGAGAAAGCAATGCTGTGGAGATTTATTTATTCTGTTGTTACGGCAGCAAATCCAGCACGATCTATCATCACCAAAGCTAACAGCCATTAATTATCAGAGATTTCTAATCAAAGTCTTAAAACTGATCAAACATCTTCAAAAGAAAAACAGCAATATTTGCTGACTGAAGAAATATTATATTCTGAATTTCTGCCTTTCATTACTCAACGATTAGCCCACTGCATTTTGTTCAGAAAATTGGGAAAAGCAGTTGATCATCCACTGCTTTCTTCCATAATGTTTGTTTAGCACCCAAGGATGAGTCTGCAAGGTTAAAGGTGTTAGAAGTAGTTACTGGCAGAGATTTCATGTATCTTATCATTAAGGATTGGAGCTTTCTTGCCTTTGACATGTTTTATTTTGAGAGGAAATAAAGGAAAAAAATTAAATTACTTGAAGTGTTTAAATGTAATTATTTTCCCAGATGTAAGGTGTTTAGAATTTAATCATGTCAATTTGAAGCTTTATTTGCCATCCAATGAATTAAAGCAAGTGGTTAAAACACTTGAGTGAGCCCTCATTCTTTAAACACAAGGACAATAATGCAACTCAAATCTCTGCCACAAAATTATGTCAGACAAAGCAGCATTTGCTCAGATGACTGTTCTCGGCATGAAGCCCATGCAGTTATCAAGAACTCAAGTTCCTGATTCCTATTCTAGTTCAGATATTCTGATCAGCATTCTAAGTCAATAACCCAATAAAAAGAATGACTTGCATTTCCTCTAGCAGCTAAAACAGCCTCAACAACTGCAAGGTATTTTGACAGCCCACAAAGTACTTTCGAAGTACAGCCATTGAGGTAACATGGGAAACAAGACAGCAAATTTCCACACACGGCAAGGTGGCAATGACCAGATAAACAAATAATGTGCTGGAGAAACCCAGCAGGTCAGGCAGCATCTGCGGAGGGAAATGGAGAGTCGACACTTTGGATCAAGACCCTTCATCTGGACCAGATCTGCACCAGATCTGCACTGATGCTGCTCAACACACTGAGTTCCTCCAGCAGATTGTTTATTGCTCCAGATTCCAACGTCTGCAGTCGCCTGTGTCTCCAGTGACCAGATAAAGTTTTACTAATATTGGAATGAATGGCTCTTCCTCAAAAGCATCTCCAATGATACTATCATCCAAGTTTCAGCTGGATAATACATTCTAGTTCTGAAGTGGGATTTAAGCCCACACACTTTTAATTTAAAAGTAATATTGTTCCTGCTGAAATCTTCTCCCGATCAGATTCCAGCCTTAGACTTGTGATCCTAATCACAATTCTTCATTTGTCTCAGTCACAGTTCAAATCTTTTATCTCATATCAATCTCTGGTCATATCCTAAAACCCAGATGTTTGGTCTTGGATTCCAGATCCTTATCCCAGTATCAGATGCTAATCCCAGCTGTCATCCTCAGACATCGATTTTTGACTGCAGTTGCAGTCTTGCACCTTAATCCCATACCCCGATTCTAATTCCAGATCTCAGATCCCACACCCAGTTCAAATTCTCAAACTCTCAGGTGGCCGTCATCCCAGAAGTCATTCCTAGACCAAGTATAGATGGAGACAGTCCATTTCCCTCCCAAGATGCTGCCTGACCCACTGAGTTCCTCCTATTGACTCCCACCTCCTAACTCAAATAATCTGATTGCAAATATACTCAAATCCATCAAACAACCTCATTGGACTAATGAATGATCAGAGACAGGAACAGAAGGACCTTAGAAGGACCATGTTCAAGGGTCGCCAATGGCAGCAGCACAAATAGAAAAGGTGGTAATGAAGGCTTGTGGGACACATGTCCAGGGCATTGAAATAGATTAGGTACAACTCTATAAAACATCAGTTAGGCCACAACTGGAATAATGTGTACAGTTCTGGTCACCACACTTCAGAAAGAATGGATGCTTGCATTGGAGAGGGTGCTGGGAATATTTACCAGGATATTGAAAGGAAAGACAGGATAGAATGGATTTATTTTCCTTGGACCCAAGGAGGCTGAAGGAGAACCTGACAGAGGTATATAAAATTATGAGGGGCACAGATAGGGTAGATAGTGAGAAACATTTCCCCTTAGTAAAGCTGTCATTACCAAAGGGAGACAAGAGAGACTGGAGATGCAAGAATCTGGAGCAACACACAAAACACTGGAGGAACTCAGTGGCTCAGGCAGCACCTATGGAGGGAGACAGTCCATTTCCCTCCATAGATGCTGCCTGACCCACTGAGATCCTCCAGCGTTTTGCGCATTACCAAAGGGCATTGGTTTAGGATCAGGATTAGGAGGTTTCAAGGGGATCTAACAAAGAACTTTTTTCACCCAGGGAGCAGTTGGAATCTGGCACGCACTGCCTGAGGAAGTGCTGGAAACAGAGATTCTTGCGACATTTAAGAAACACCTGGACAAATATTTTCACCTAGAGAGTGGTTAGAATCTGGAACACACTGGCTGAAGGGCTGGTGGAGGCAATGCGATCAAAATAAGGTGCCTGAGAGTGACAACTGGGATTAGTATCTGACACTGGGATCAGGATCTGGAATCCAAGACCAAACATCTGGGTTTTAGGATGTGACCAGGGGTTGAATGGGAAATAAAAAGATTTGAACCGTGACCTGAGACAAATGAAAATACGTGATTGGGATCAGAATCAGGTTCACTTATGTGGCGTGAAATTTATTGTTCTGTGGCAGCAGTACAGCGCAAAGACGTAAAATTACTATAAATTACAAAATAAATAAATAGTCTAAAATAAAAGGAATAACGAGGCAGAGCTCATAGGTTCACAGACCGTTCAGAAATCTGATGGCGGAGGGGAAGAAGCTGTTCCCGAATCGTTGAGTGTGGGTCTTCAGGCTCCTGTACCTCCTCCCCGATGGTAGTAACGAGAAGAGGGCACGTCCCGGATAGTGAGGGTCCTTAGTGATGGATGCCGCCTTCTTGAGGCACCACCTCTTGAAGATGCCCTCGGTGATGGGGAGGGCTGTGCCAGTCAGGACATTTAACAAGTACCTAGACAAGCACCTGAATCTCTACAGGCCAAGTGCTGGTGGATGGGGTCAGTATAGATGGGTACTGGAGGGTCAGCATGGACAGGGTGGGCCGAATGGCCTGGCCCCATGACCCCTGACCCCACCCACTGACCCCAACCCGGCTGACGGGGCCTCCGCCCTCTGTGACTCAGCCTCAAGCCTGTCCGGCCGGGGCTCCCCCCCCCCACCCCGTCACCGTCTCTCCAGCCGGACTCCCCGCCGGGGGCCGGTCCCACTCCCCTCTCCCCACCCCCCCGAGGCCCGGGGTCCTCCCACCCCACCCCGGGCCCCCCGCCCTCACCTGAAGGCGCCCTCAGCTCCGCTCTGCGCGTTGGCGGTGGGAGGGCGGCGGCGATCGGTCTGCCGGCCGGCCGGCCCACGGCTTCACCGGCCCCGGCGGCCTCACAGCGGCGGCGGCAGGCAGAGCAGGCCCTGCGCCATCACAACACTCACCGCCCGTACACCTCACTTCCGCTTCCGCCCCACTCACGTGACCCCGGACCTCGAGGGGCGCGGCCACAGGTGGGGGGAGGAGGAGCTGCTCAGGTGTCCCGACAGGTAGCCTCGCACCTGGGCTGCGACTCACACCCTCCCAAAGGCAGCATTACAAACTTTACATCGCATTCCAAGCATTGCTGTCATGTCATGTACATTATAAGCATCAATGTATACTTACAAACATTACCGTAAATTACATTACAATGTACATGACAGTAAACAAAATAAATTTACAAACATTACAGTAAATTAAATTACAAACTTAACATTACATTGGAGTAACTTCCATTAGATAGTTATAAATATTACGGTAAATTACATTAGAAACTTAACATTACAAACATTAATGTCGTTTATGTACATTATAAACATTAAAGTAAATTTACAAACATTACAGTAAATTACAAACTTAACATTACATGACATTGGAGTAAATTACATTACAAATATTACGGTAAATTACATCAGAAACTTAACATTACAAACATGACATCAAATTACATTACAAGCATGACATTTTGGACAATTGCATCATCACACTACTACCATCAAGGAGGTAGTACAGGACCCTGAAGACCCACAGTCGACATGTTATGAACAGCTTCTTCCCCTCCACCATCAGATTTCTGAATGGTCCATGAACACTCATTATTCCTCTTTTGCACTATTTATTTATTTTTGTAACTTATAATATTGTTTGTCTTGCACCATACTGTTGCTGCAAAACAACAAATTTCACAACAGGTCAGTGATAATGAACGTGATTCTGTATTCTGCAAGGTGAGCACAAAGCTAAGTGCTACCACTGAGGGAAATCTGAAACAAAAGAAACATAAAATGCTGGAAATGTTTTTTTTTAAATGGAATATTGGTTGCCTGGTATGGAAACTCCAATGCACAGGAACACAAGAGGCTATAGAGAGTGGTGGACTCAGCCAGTTCCATCATGGGTACAGCTCTCCCCACCATCGAGGACATCTTCAAGAGGCAATGTCTCAGGAAGATGACATCCATTATCAGGGTCCCCCATCATCCGGGCCGTGCCCTCTTCTCGACAGCGCTGTCAGGCAGGAGGTACAGGAGGCTGAAAATGCACACCTTAAGGTTCAACAACAGCTTCTTCCCCACTGCCATCAGTGAACCAACCTGAAAAACCCCAATACTACCTCAGTCTATATTTCTTTTTTGTCTCCCTCTGGTGTAGCCAGGTTCCACTGCAGCCTTAAGAGAGAATTGGATAAATAGTGAATATATTGAACGTAGCAGCCTACATTTCTAATCATTGTATTAAGTTATAGTTGGTAAGGAGAGACTGGAGTGGCTGGGCTTGTTTTCCCTGGAACAGAGAAGGATGAGGAGTGACCTGATAGGAGGTATATAAAATGGAGGGAAAGTAAAAAATATTTTTCCCCACAGTGGAGGTGTGAAAGAGAAGAGAGCATGATTAAGGTGAGACAAAGGAGGTTTATAAGAACTCTGACAGGGATTCGTCCACCCCCACACATATGGTAGTTAGAGTCTGGAATACACTGTCTGAAGAGGTGGTGGAGGCAGGCACTGTCATGATATTTAAGAGGCATCTGGACAAATATTTGAATTGCCAGAGCATACTAAGCTACGGACCTAATGCAGGTAAATGGGATTAGTGTAGACAGGTGCAATGGTCAGCATAATGGGCCAAATGGCGCTTTCTGTGCTCAATTACTTGATTACCCTGTTGACATTGCGTGATGTTAGGGTCTTGAAAATCAATTGATTTCCCTAACTATACTGTTCTGTAGGCAATTTGTCAAGGATCTTACATTTCTTAGAGTTGTACAGCACGAAAAAGGCCCTTCGGCCCAACTCATCCATGCCGACTGTGTTGCCCAGCAAGCTAGTCGCAGCTGCCCATGTTTGGTCCATAGCCCTCTCAACCTCTCCTATCCATGATGGCTTTTAAACATTGCTAATGTGCCCACCTCAACCACTATTTCTGGCAGCTCATTCCAAATATGCACCACCCTTTGCATGGTACAACTGCCCCATGATGTCCTTTTTAAACCTCTCACCTCTGATCTTAAACCAACACCCTCTTGTTTTTAGCACCTTCATTTATGAGAAGAGGGCACCACTAGCAAAACTAATCCTTGCGTCCATCTCTAATCCCCCTTGAGATTGTGGTGGTGAGCTACCTTCTGCAGCTTCTAAAGGCATTTGCACAGAAGTGTTGGGCAGGGAGTTCCAGGATTGAGACCCAGCAGGGAAGAGGAGGCAATACATTTCCAAGTCAGGTTACTGTGTAAATAAGGCAAGGCCCTGCAGGTGGTGGTGTTCCCCTGCCCCTGCTGCCCTTGTCATTTTTGCAGTTAGAGGTTGCAGGTATGCAGTGCTATTGAAGTAGCCTTGGTAATTAACATTTTGTGTATTGCTCATTACTTAGGTGTTACAAGGTAATATTAAACCATACTGAGGAAATAACTCACATTTATGTAACATCTTATATCTCTCAACATGACTCAAAGCATTTTATATCCAGTAAATTATTTTTACACATTATTGTTGCTATACAGTTTTTAAAAAAGCAGCCATTTGGGCCTTGGGAATATCCAGTGAGATCAATAGCCATTTCTTCTGGTGAGAGGAGGGGGTTGAAGGAGGAACGTTAAACAGAATGTCGAGAACTCTTCACGGTCGATTGATGGGATCTTTACCATGCACCCTTTGCACAAAAGCAACAGACTCAGCACCACACTTGTGTCATCTCCAGTTATGTATTTTTAAGTTTACATTTAACTTGAGATGGTCATCAGAAATTTGACATGAATTGGGTGACACTGGACTCTTACAGTACAGTTCTTCAAACCAAAATCCACACGGTTTGGAATATATTACCATGGGTCATAGGTAATGGCCCCTAACCACTTGTTCCACATTGTTTACAGAAGTCTATTGCTGCTGGATCTGCAGAACTAACTGTGCTGCATCACAATTGAGATGACAGCAACTGAGTGAAGGACTCAAGCAAAGTTGGCGGATGGGGACAGAAGACAAAATAACACTTGTTTGAGGGAATGAGCAATGATAAATGAAACGTGGGGGGGGGGGGGGGTGTGCAGAAGTGGTGGAAATAGCTTCTCAAGCTAGTGGTGGCAAACTTGACTCAAAGGGCCCAACAATTGTAACAGTAGTCTTACAAGTTAGTTGGCCTTCATGTTTCCAAGGGGCCCACGATCTAATTTTTCATCATCCAAGTGGCAATGAGGAAAACCATGAAACAGACTGAAGGGAAGAAAAGCGACTCGGAGAAAATGACCAACATTCTACAATTTTACATCTGGCAAATTCAGCGGCATCTCCTGAATAAAAGGCTTTGACCAAAAGGCACACAGCTAGAACAACCGAAAGAAAATACTTAATTGGATTCATTTATTACATGACAGAAAACTAACTTTATTCCTGTTTTTCCTATTTGTACATTAATTATAAAAAGCAAATAGCTTTTTCCACAATTAATCTCCTATACAATTTTCTCTCAGTGTTTCATTGGTATATATTCTTAGTGCATTTAACAATCCAAATGCCCTTCAAAGTGAAAGTACAGCACATTGAGCCAACTTCTGTAGTCTACCTTCCGGTTAAGACTTTCCCAATTTAAACTTTTTCCACAGTTAAAGTGAAAAATAATACATCTAAAGCCCAGTGCAAGGGAACAACATCACTCACAGACTCCACTTTATCCAGAATCCACTGATGATTATCAGATCATTTTTCCCATTGCGCTGAAGTGTCTTTCACATTTCTGTGGTCCCACAAGAACTGTTCCAACAGGAGGAATGAGGGAATGATGATTTCACACTTCTGGGGGAGCCTCACCTGTGAGCTGTGCACCTTTAAGAAAGTTGAATTATTGCCCACAATCAATGGAGCCAGTGGACAAGGCTCTCCAGTAAGAAATTCAGATCACTGGCACAATATTTCAACCCTCAAAGTGAAGAGCACAATTTCTACAGCTGTAAAATCTTAGGGTCCAAATATATAATCAGTAGCATTATTCTCATTTTGTGCAAATTAAACAAAAAGAAAATGAAATGGTGAAAACTTAGATGTTAGCAGAGAAACAAACACATCAGAGTCATGAATGCCAAGTGGTCAGTCCTGTGCTATTGCTGTTACAATTCTATGATCAATGCAATCAAATTCAAGCAATCATTCAAATTGCTGCAAGTAGTTTAAGTTTGAGAAACCATCCTACTCATCTTCTACTTCTAAATGGCAGCTTGAAAAGTGGTGAAAAAACACAGAGGGATGGTGCTTCCGAAACTCCTGAAGCAGCCGGCTTCTTTCTTTCTCACACATGTTGTGGTTTTGACTGATGTCATAAATTAACTGTTGAAGTTGCTCTAAAGTGGTCTGATGCTTCTGCTCCTCAAACTCCTTCTGCGTTACCTGCTTGCAGAATGTAAAGCCTGTTACAAAGCAATGAAAATAATCATCAAGGATGGATGTGTTGGAGTGCCTTGCTCAAACCTGCTCTTGATCACATAGAAGTCATCCTAAACCAAAGATAAGCTATCTTTATTAGTCACATGTACATCAAAACACACAGTGAAATGCATCTTTTGCGCAGAGTGTTCTGGGGGCAGCCCGCGAGTGTCGCCACGCTTCCGGCGCCAACATAGCATGCCCACAACTTCCTAACCTGTACGTCTTTGGAATGTGGGAGGAAACCGGAGCACCCGGAGGAAACACACGCAGACACTGGGAGAACGTACAAACTCCTTACAGACAGCGGCCAGAATTGAACCCAGGTTGCTGATGCTGTAGCAGTGTTACGCTAACTGCTACATTATTACATGATTACTTTTGAAAAGTCATCTTAATACTTAAGCAAATTCAATGACCAATGTGCACAGATCAAGATTTGGGCAAATGATTGAAAGGTTGTTGAAATGTTGTTGAAAGGTTCACAGAATTATTGTTCCTCTGTCCAGCCTAAACAACCAATCCTTTGTCCTCAGACCAAGTCCCAAGCCTGGGAAAACAGCTTGGTTCAATCCTCCCCAAATCTAATGAAGGAATTTTACACAAGGGCCATCATACAGGAAGAGCCAAGAAAAACACCAAAAGATCAATAGTGACACTATTAATCAAAATTAACTGTTCAACCAATTTCTGTGATAAACTTCTGCAAAACAGAGCTATATACAAATTACTTAAGCTCAATTCTGAACTTTTAAACTAAACACAAAGTTTGGTGTCAGGTCATTTTGATGTACACTCCTTCCACAAGAAATTCCTGCCAATGTAAACCCATTTCTGATCTTTTCTAATAATTTACCTCCCAACCACTAGTATTTTTTAATTCTGTATTAGTGTTTTGTACCTTCTCAATCACAGAACATGCTGAACTTTCTAAGCAGGACAAGGCCACCAGTCCCTGGACAGCACTAAAGATGCCAACCTCAACTGTTAATCTTTCGTGTCACCATTTATAACCATGAAGCAGGTTCCCAGTGAGAGTGCTGCAGTGTCAGTAGCATCACCTTTCAGAAGAAATACTGAATCTTAGCACCTCAACTGCTGTTCCAATGGACACGAGGGATATTGTAGGACGTTCTCCCAGGCCAGGATAGTCCTGGCTAACACTCCACCCCAACACAACATGAGAAGTGGTAGTAGTAGATCAATCTGCCCTACCATGCAATAAGATCAAGGCTAATCTGACTGTTGGTCTCAATCCCACCTTCCTGTCCAATCTCTACAGCCCTCTCAATTCTCCTGCAATTCAGAAATCCATACCAATCAATATCATTTAACACAAAAAGCAGAAAGTGCTGGAAAAACTCAGGTCAGTCAGCATCTGTGAGAAGAGAAACAGTTAACCATTCAGGTCCAAGATCCTTCATGATTTTCATTTCCAACATTATTTAACCCTTCAGCCAATTGCTTCCCACATTTTCTTTTCGCAGGAAAGCTTGCTTTGAACAAATTTGTTGCTGGATTTACCAATACATTAATACAAATTAATTAGTTCTGAGGTGCTTTATAAACCAGAGAACACAAAAGATGCAACAGTAACACACTCCTCACGTTCCAGTAATATGCAGATAAAAGCTTCAAAGTTCTAAAATCCAGACTTTAGTCATGCATTTCCCTTTATTTTATTCCTCATTCTATCTACTTTAAGGAAGCAAAGAAAAGCTGGAAAACCTTGAGAACACGTACCACCAGGCTCAAGGACAGCTTCTATCCTGTGTTACCAGACTCTTAAACGGACCTCATACGATAACTCTTGATCTCCCAGTTTACCTCATTATGGACCTTGCAACTTATTTGTCTACCTGCACTGCACTTTCTCTGTAACTGTAACACTTTATTCTGCATTGTTTCCCCCCCCCCCTTTTTACTTCCTCAATGCAACTATGAAAGGAATGATCTGACTAGATGACACGCAAACAAAAGCTTTTCACTGTGTATCAGTACATGTGACAATAATAAACCAATTACCAAGTTTAAAACCTCAGCACATGCAAGAGCTCAGGATCTAACAGATAATGGATAATTCTGAATTGTCTATTTTGTGGGTATTCATAGAACATACTAATTCATGCCTGCTGGCAAAATGATTGTTATTGTGAAAGGAATGAAAGGATACTGTATGCTTTTTAGAGAGTATGAATAAGGTACCTGCAATAGCATTGGGATTCCTTCCTTCCTGAAGAGCAAGGAGCTTCTTCCTGACCATCTGAAGCAGAGAACTGGGAATCTAGTTAAAAAGAAAGATTTGCATTTATATTGAACCTTTACTGGTCTCAGGACATCCCAAAACACTCCATTCTGCTGAAAGAATAAACAGGGTCTTTGTTTAACCTCTTATCCATATGACCATCCTTCATAGAGTGAATCTTGCCTTTGGTACCACACTGGGAGTATCAGCCTACATTTATGTACTCAGGCCTCTGCAGAAGGATTCAAACCTGGAGCCCTCTGACTCACAAGATTGCTACCCACTAAGACACAACTGATGGAGACAACTCAAGATGCCAGAATCAGGAGCAACACACAACCTGCTGGAGGAACTCAGCAGGTCGAGGAGCATTTGTGGGGGAAGCAGAGGTGTGGGGTGGAATTGTTCATCTTTTGGGTTGAAACCCTGCATCAGGACTGAGAGTGGAGAGGGTAGATGGCCAGGAGAAAGAGGAGATAGGGAGTGGAGAGACTGGGGTCTAAGGTGATTGGTGGACATGGGGGGGGGGGGGGAAGAGAGAGAGAGAAGGGGGGGAATGGCGGAGGGGATGTTGAAGGATGATGGACAGATGTAGCCAGGTAGGGGAGGGGTGGAATTGGGAGACATGATAGATGTGGAGGCAGACAAAGAGAGGACGATGGAGACAGGAGGGGGTGTGGGGAAGGTGAAGGTGATGATTGAATTTAAAATGTAGAGGGTGAGAAAAGTTAAACTGCTGAAGTTAATGGAGGATGGGGAACAGGCCAAACCATAGAGTAGTCCGGTGGTGAGGAAGAATGAAGACCTCACCAGCAGTAAGACTGCAGCAGCAGGAGATGGGAAATGTTGGTGGTGGAAGTAACTGGACCTGACTACAACTGAAGCCCACACACAAAATGCTGGAGGAACTCAGCAGGTCAGGCAGTATTTATAGAGGGAAATGAAAAGTTGACATTTCGGGCCAAGACCCTTCATCAGGACTGGGACTGGAAAGAAAAAGGGCAGAAGCCAGAATAAAAGGGTGAGGGGAGGGGGAGGAGCATGAGGTGAGAGATAGGTGGGTGGGAGAAGTGGGAATGATGTGAGAAGCTGGGAGGTGATAGAGAGCCCCCTTTGTTCTCCCTTATCCTTCTGGCCCCAATACTTCTTTCCCCTCCCACACCTTCCAGTTCCCCACCACCTTCCCTTTATCCCATGGCCCACTGTCCTCTCCTGTCAGATTCCATCTTCAGCCCTTTGCCTCTTCCACCTATCACCTCCCAGCTTCTCACATCGTTCCCACTTCCCCCCTCACCTGGACTCACCTATCACCTGGCAGCTCGTGTTCCTCCCCCTCCTCCCACCCTTTCATTCCGGCTTCTGCCCTCTTCCTTTCCAGTCCTGAGGAAGGGTCTCGGCCCGAAACGTTGACTGTTTATTTCCCTCCATAGATGCTGCCTGACCCGCTGAGTTCCTCCAGCATTGTGTGCTGCTCCAGATTTCCAGGATCTGCGGTCTCTCTCATGTCTACGACAGAAGCCCAACGTGGTGTTCAATGTGCTACTGAAGCAGCCACAGTTGGGAATAACTTGGCCTTTTGGCTGGAAGGGTAAAGGATTGGAAGGAAGGGGAATGGAATAGAAGTAATTGGAACAACATGGGGATTGTACTGTAAGAAATAGAAGTATGGCAAAGCCTGCTCTGCAAATCAGTCGAATCATGCCTGATCTTTGACAGCAGCTCCACTTTCCCAAAGCAACAACAAGCAGGTTTCATGATCAACAGGACAAATCATGATTCAGATGATTTTTTTTTAATTCACTAACTGGCTCTTGAAGTGAGCAGATATAATTTAACCAAATTGCTGTGGGCATGAGATCTGAGACTGAACAAGGACAAGCCTGTCTACTTCCCTAGATTATAATTAATGAACCAGGAAGATTTTGTACAATCTGACAGTTTCATAGTCAGATTCTTGCTTTTTATTCAATTTGATTTCATTAATTGCATTTCAAATCCATGGTGGGACCCGAACTCCTGGCCTGTGAATCACAGATCTCTGGATAACGAGTCCACTATGTTCCTCGATATTGGAGCAGACAACTAGCCTGACAACAGATCTAGGGGTGGCTGGCCAGCTTCCCTTAGAAGTTAACTATCTGCCTGAAAATGAGGGACATCTGAAGAATCAGGTGAATCCTTAAAGTAATTTCAGAAGCATCAGAGTAAAGGTGGGAGGAGAAGCCAATGTTGGAGATGGTCTAGCTACAGCTGGAAAAAGTCAGGAAGGAACTGAGGCCACATATCACTGAAATGGATAATGGAAGAACTATGGTGTGGAAAACTCTTCAGGAAGGCTGAGAAGTAACTAGTTCAGCCACTGACAATGCATTTTTGGTGAAAATCTGAGGTTGGAACCAACTTGGCCTTGGTTGGCCCAGATGCTGTAATAATTCTGCCAAGTTTCAGTTTCAGAAAAATAATTCTGAAATTTCGGTGTCCACACCATAGATCATGTTCAACTCAGACTACAAGCAGGGTCCTCTTGCTTCCCAATGGCACAATAGTCCCACATCTTTCACGTAACTCTTGCAGCCAATTGTCAACATCAGGCAGAGAAGAATATCCTCTAAATATCTTTATTAAATGGGCCATCAACTTTTTTTCATCAAACGTATACCTTGAAGACCTCCGTGTGGTTATCCATGAGGAACATGGAGAGCTCCTCAGTCTGGGTCTTTGACAGAGACTTGTTTTGTACAATAGCTTTGGTAAATGTCCTCTTCACCACAGTCCTGTTGGTATTCTTTAAAAAAAAGATTGAGAGTGATAAAGCACAAGTGAAAAATAAGTCCACAAAAGGTACTGGTTTAGCCTTAACAGTACAATATTAAACATTGACTGACAATAAGAATATCTAGACACTGCAGCAATGCAGAACTGACAGAAGCAGCAAATTTGCATTTCTGCTCGACCAAAGTACTCCACAATGAAAGATATGACAATCTACAGCTGGAATGGCAACCAGTTTGTTCTCAGCAAGCTGCCACAAACAACCATGTATTAACAATCAAATTCTGCATTTAATGATATTCGTTGAGGGATAAATATTATAGGGGACACTTGGCAGAACATTTTGCCGTGATTGAATGGCAGAGTGGACTCAATGGGCTGATTGGCCTAATTTCTGCTCCTATGTCTTCTGGTCTTCTACTTTTCCTTAAAATAATGCTACCCTATTAAGTTACTGAATTAAATCATGATGAAGGGCTGAGGATTGTTCATCCTGGATATCAGGGAAGATATTCAGGGATTCAAAGAAATAAGGTGATCCAACATTGCTCAGAGGGAGGACCAGAGTAGATGTGCCATGCTGAGATCAAAACTGAGTTGCTGTCATATGTCAGCATAAATCTGTAAATAGGAACAACCACTCTTTCTCCATCAGCCACCTACGGAAAGCTAACGTCACCAAATTCCTTAAGGAATAATGTTACAGTGAGCATGTTCACCCAGTAATTATCTAAGATAACATTACATTTACATAAGAATTCTCTGTAATTAGCACATGCTGTTCTGCTTAAAGGCCTAGTGTAATGGTACAGTTTCCTTCTACACAGGGAAATGGTAACCTCAGCTTCATTTACAATACTATGTGAACTTTGTCGAACACTTCTTTAGACACAATGACTCGAAGTAATCGCATCTGGGCTATGTTTATCAGCGCATCTTAAGCAAAACGTTTGTCTCATGAACTACTTCCATTGAGGAGTTTTAACCTCAATGGAAGTCATTCATGTAGTCAAGTAGTTAAGACACAAGAGGTGTCTTGCCACTTCTACCTGCATTGTCCCACCCTAGCGGCACAGGTAATGCTGCTATCTAACAGCTCTAGCAACACAAGTTTGATTCTGACCTCCGGGTCTGACCATTGTGGAGTTTGCACATTCTCCCTTGTGACCGCATGGGTTTCCCTGGGGATTCCTGTTTCCCGTACATCGGTTACTACAAATTACCAATAACCTATTCTTCCTCATATCCCCTCCATCCCTTACCCTAAACCTATGCCCTCCGATTTTAGACACCTCTGCTATTTGGAAAAGCTTCCCACAGTCTACCTGATCCAATGCCCCTCATAATTCTGTACCCCTCTATCAGGTCCCTACTCAGCTTCCTGCTTCAAGAAAAACAAACTCAGATAGTTCAGTCTCTCCACATATCTGAAATATTCCATCCCTGGCAGCATCCTCATAAATCTCCTCTGTACCCTCTCCAAAGTAACCACATCTTTAAATGTAGTGACCAGACCGGCACACAATTCTCCAGCTATGACCAAAGCAAGGTTTTATAAAGCTTTCCGTGCCCTCCGTGCTCTTGTATTCTGTGCCCCAGTGAATGAAGGCAGGCATCCTGTATGTATTGCCACCTTATCCACCTTCAGGGATCTAATGGACTTGTACACCAAGGTCGCCCTATTTCTTAATTAGGGCCCTATTATGAAGCCCTAATGGAGCAGGCACATTGCAGGTCGGTTGGTGTGGATTTAATAGTCAAACATTCTATGCCATAGCAAAGGTAAACTCGTCTGAAAGCACCAATTTTGGCACAGATCCTTGCACTGCATTACCAAGTCATGCTTACACCATCGAAAGCATCACAGGTGCAGAATGGTGGTATAGTGGTTAAGGTATTGGACTAATAAGGGAAGTAGGTGAGCAAAGGTATGGGTTCAAATCCCACTCTAGAGGTTGGGAATTTATAATTACATAATCTAAAATGATAATATAAACCAGAGGGCATGCATTTAAGGTGAGAGGGGGTAGGTTCAGAAGAGATGTGAGGGGTACATTTTTTTAATCAGAGTGGTGGATGCCTGGAATGTGTTGCCTTATAGGGTGGTGGAGGCAAATTCATTGGGGGCTTTTAAGAGGGGCTTGGATGGGCACATGAATGAGAGGAAAATGGAGGGATATGGGCGTTCTGTAGATAGGAGGGATTAGCTATGTCAGCACAACATTGTGGGCCGAAGGACCTGTTCTGTGCTGCACTGTTCTATGTATCACATTTTGGGTGAAATGTAAAACCACAAGGTCCTGTCTGCCTTCTTGGACGAGACTTAAAACATCCCACAAGTCTAAGAGTAGGGAAATTCCCCTGAATGAGCGGTCAATACTATTCACCACCAAAACGATCTGATTCATCCCAATGCTGTTTGTAGGTATTTGCTGTATAAATTAGCTGCTGTGTTTCCTCCCTGACTACATTTCAAAGATAAAAGCACTTAACTGGCTGCAAAGTGCAGCAGGATGTCCCCAGGGTCGCAGATAATGTTTGCATAATTACAAGTCCTTTCTATTCAGTCAAAGGTTTAAAAAATTGGCTTGTGGGGTTTGCCAACAAGCTGATTTCACAAGATGATTCAGAACAAAGAAATAACATTCAGTTTTCAGAGAACAAAGTTATTTTTGTTTGTATCTGGACAGTTGGTCAACTTGTGCAGTTCTCCTCTCAATCCCCTAGGGCAATCAAACCAACTTTTATCAAAACATTTTAAGAAAAAAAATTTTTTTTGGGAGAAATTCTTTTTTCTCCCCCCCCCCTAAGTATTTATCAAATGAGGGCAATTGATAAGATAATTAGCAAGACCCCCCCCCCCAGTGAGGTATCTAACACAAGAAGACTGGCTCATCCCTCCCCAAGAATCCCCGTCTTGGAACTGATCCCTGCAAATGCATGAAGAGTTGCACCTGCCCCTACACCTCCTCCCTCACCACCATTCAGGGCCCTAACCAGTCTTTCCAGGTGAGGCAGATCTTCACATGCGAATCCATTAGTGTCAGTTATTGCATCCGGTGCAGCCTCCTCTGCATCGGTGAGACCCAATGCAAATTGGGGGGGGGAAAATCGCTTCATCGAGCACCTTTGCTCCATCCACTATACTAGCTGGGATCTCTCGGTGGCCAGCCATTTTAATTGCGCTTCCCATTCCCATACTGACATGTCTGTCCACGGCCTCCTCTCCTGTCAAATTGTGGCTTGACGCAGATTAGAGGAACAGCACCTCATATTCCGGCTTGGTAGTCTCCAACCTGATGGCACGAACATAGATTTCTCTAACATCTGGCGGCTACTCCCCTCTGCCCCTCTTTTCCCTTATCCACCTGGCCCCCACACCCCATCTCTTCCCCTCCCCTGCCTTTTCAATCTGCCCATCACACACACATTCCTCCCTCCAGTTCTCCTCCTCACCTCCTTCCTTTGATTCCATGGTCCACTGTCCTCCCCCATCAGATCCCATCTTCTTCAGCCCTTTGTCACTTCCACCTATTACCTCCCAGCTTCTTGCATCATTCCCACTCTCCCCCTTCACCCACCTGCCTATCAGACCACCAATCCCTCCCCCCTCCCCAAAACCTGGATCCACCCATCACCTGCCAGCTCTTGCTCCACCCCTTCCCCTCTACCTTTTTACACCAGTCATCTCCCCTCTGTCTTTCCAGTTCTGATGAAGAGTCTTGACCCAAAATGTCAACTGTCCATTCCCCTCCATAGCTGCTGCCTGACCCGCTGAGTTCCTCCAGCATTTTGTTTGTTGCTCCGGATTCCAGCATCTGCAGTCTCGTGTTTCCATAAGTTTACGATGAGAGGTGGGAAGTTCAGAGGGGATCTGAGCGGGAACACACTGCCTGAGGAGGTGGAGGAGGCAGATACTCTCACAACATTTGAGAAGCATCTGGACAAGCACTTGAGTCAGCAAGGAATAGAAGGCTATTGACCCAATGCAAGTAAATGGGATTAATATTGATGGGTGCAACAGTCGGCATAGAAGTGATGGGCCGAAGGGCCCTTTTCAGTGCTGTATACTCTGTTTCTTGCATTAGGTTTGTTGCCACAAATGGAATACATGGGCTCTCAGCAGTTCCTAAAATGTGACAAACCTGTTTCTGTAGTCTGTAGGCACCAGGGCGAGCTGCAACAGCCATAAAGGACAGCAATCTGTGCAACTCCTCTCTCCAGGTCGGCTCCAATAACTGAATGCAAAGCTGAGCAGCTTCCAGCGCTTGTCCAGTCTTTCCATTTTCTACAGGAATATTTAAAAACAAAAAAATGTTACTTGCATAAATATGCATGGCAATTTTTCCTAGTCTGTATGGGGAAAACTATCCCACTGGATGTCTTAGAGTTTCCACTGCACACGGAAGAAACGGTTGTGCCAACCTTTAAACCTTGCTTAAGACTATCTAACCCCTTCCTCCCACATATCCCTCTATTTTAAATTCCTCCATATACTTATCTAGTAATCTCTTGAATTTGACCAATGTATCAGCCTCCACCACCACCCCAGGCAGCGCATTCCATGCCCCAACCACTCTCTGGGTAAAAAACCTTCCTCTGATATCTCCCTTGAACTTCCCACCCATTACTTTAAAGCCATGTCCTCCTGTATTGAGCACTGGTGCCCTGGGAAAGAGGTGCTGGCTGTCCACCCTGTCTATTCCTCTTAATATTTTGTACACCTCTATCATGTCTCCCCTCATCCTCCTTCTCTCCAAAGAGTAAAGCCCTAGCTCCTTTAGTCTCTCCTCATAATGCATACTCTCTAAACCAGGCAGCATCCTGGTAAATCTCCTCTGTACCCTTTCCAACACCTCCACATCCTTCCTATAATGAGGTGACCAGAACTGGACACAGTACTCTAAGTGTGGTCTAACCAGAGTTTTGTAGAGCTGCATCATTAACTCGCAGCTCTTAAATGATCCAGTAATGTTCTAAACGCAATGAAAACTTGTCTCCACCATCCTTTCAGCCAGTGAGACCTGAACTACCACCATTGTTATTGAAAAAAAATTCCCCCTTATTCTCTCCTCCATCAATTTCCCCAAAATCTAACTGTTGATTTCTCTGACGGGGAAAT
This sequence comes from Pristis pectinata, assembly GCF_009764475.1. NCBI lineage: Eukaryota > Metazoa > Chordata > Chondrichthyes > Rhinopristiformes > Pristidae > Pristis > Pristis pectinata. The sequence continues at coordinate 47,266,121 of NC_067419.1, read as the reverse complement.
AGATCCTTCCCATTCACCTCATCTCAGAAGTAGCTGGTCCAATGAAATCTCTCTCAGCCTCCTTGACGCCAAAGGAAACCACCCCAGTGAAGCTCATAACTAACATTTGCCAGCCCGAGACAATTCTTTGTAGTCTCTGAATTATCATGTTGTAACTTTGTTTTGCAATAACAACAGCCCTTCTAAAGTTCCGTGGAACATGAAAGATACCATACAAATGCACATCTTTCTTTAATGAAGCATATTATACGTATCATTTGTCAACTTCCTGCTGCTTGTCAGTTTTGGATTGGTACCTTTCTGAAGGTAATAGTGGGGTGATTAGTTTGGTTATGAACATTCATGGTTTGCAGCCAAATGAATTAAGCTAGTTTCAATCTGCTGACATTCAGTTAATGTAAATTTGCTGGTGACTAATTAAATAAAATTTTATTTCAGCCAGTTGCTTAACTTCTGCCAGAAAGGTGTGGCAATCTCATGTATGACTTGGTCAAATGAGACACCTTGGCAAGGGTATGAGTCAACATTTCCAAGTGTGTAGAATACCAAATTGACCAGGAGGTTTCTCACACAAGTCACAGGATCCCATTCTGACACTAGAGTGCTCATCAACCAGCCATTTCCAGCTTCCTTGAGCACTCTTGTGCAGCAAATGTGTTCTGACTTGCCTGCCTAAACGTTTGGCATTTCCCTTGAGCTTCAAGGCTGGAAATTCCAGAACAATAGAGGAAGCTTGAAGTAAAAGGGAAAGGGTCAACCAAGTTGGGGAAACAACAAAAACCAAAAGTAGTAGAAATAGTTCTGATAGCAAACAAAAAAGTTGGCTTGGAGAAAGAGGAGCAGAGGGACAGAAATGAGAAAGGTAACAGAAACTAAAGTGAAGGAGAGACAAAAGTCAAGACACTTCATCTGGATTGAACCAACCCAAAAGGTCAACTGTCCATTTCCCTCCACAGATGCTGCCTGACCCACTGAGTTCCTCCAGCAGTTTGTTTGTTGCTCCACATTCCAACATCTGCAGTCTGTGTTAATCTTCAGTCAGTTAAAACCTGTTTTAACTGCTTGAATCCAGTCTCCCAAGTTCCACACTGTTTCTAGATCCCAGAGCTCCAGGACTTAATTCCTATAACTAGTCCCAGGTTCAGCCCTCCTCCATGCCCTTCCAGGTCTCCTTCCTCCCACCCCACCATCTTGCTTTCCACCTCCCAGCAATCTCTCCTGCCCCAGAATAGTGTCCTATCCTGAAGCTAATCCTCATCTAACCTTGAAGCTCAACTCTGCAGGCAACACCTTTTGACAGATCTTCCCATCCCACCCTAGTTCCTTGCAAAAAAACAAAGTTAGATATTGAATAATCAACAAGGAAAGGCAAGTAGGAGTCACAGGTGGTGGGGGGTGGGGGGGGGGGGGAAGAGAAGAGAAAGTTGAAAGAAAACAGGACAACAGAAAGTAGGACAGCCTCCCCTCCTTTACCTCTCGTTGTCTTGGTGAAGCAGCCAGCATAATCAAAGACCCCACCCACCCGGGTCATTCTCTCTTCTCTCCTCGTCCATCAGGTAGGAGCCTAAGGGCACATACCACCAGACTTAAGGACAGCTTCTACCCCACTGTGATAAGACGATTGAACAGTTCCCTGATACAATGAGATGGACTCTGACCTCACGATCTACCTTGTTGTGACCTTGCACCTTATTGCACTGCACTCTCTCTGTAGCTGTGACACTTTACCACGTACTGTTATTGTTTTTACCTGTACTACCTCAATGCACTCTGTACTAACTCAGTGTAACTGCACTGTGTAATGAATTGACCTGTACGATCGGTATGCAAGACAAGTTTTTCACTGTACCTCGGTACAAGTGACAATAATAAACCAATACCAATAGGAGTGAAATAATTGGGAGGGTGAGGAAGTTACAGTGATCATTAGAAAACAATACACCAACAAAAGAAAGCCAAAATAGCTGAGAACAAAAATGTGAGACAGTTATTGGAAGCAAAATGTATTTTTCTTTCTGTTCTCAGACAAAGCATGACATTACACGCGTTGTTTATTACACGCATAACTTATTCATCATTGAAGGTGAACTTTCCTCCGATCAACTGTGAAAATCCACACTAAATTTGTCATAAAGCATAAGGAACAAAAGCCATGCCTTTCCATACTTAGCACCAAGTTACCAGTATTTTCTCTGTACAGTCCTGTAGAAAGATCTCTTACCCAAAAGTCTGATTATCCCAGAATGTATGTCGAGGTACCGGCTGCAGAGGAGCGGCTCCCTGTTCTGGCTGTAGTGCTTCACCATAGTTTCAAACAGAACTCTTTTGTAGGTCTCTGCAGTGTCACTGTCATTCGTGGTCTGAGATAACAGTTCACTCGCGTGCACAATCAGCTGGTCTGGGAAACAATCCAGGCAATCAACAGCAGCCAAGAGCCACTCATCAGTGCTGTTGAAGCAAATGAAAACAAAGCAGAAATTGAGGAAGTGCAGATCAGGTGCACCTTGAACACAAGGCACCATTCTAACCTGACAAAGCGACACACGGTCCTTCAAAAATTTCAGGATTAAACTTTTCTCCAGTAAATTACACTAACTTAGTCTTGCAGTAAGGTTATATAACCACTTCACCTTGATCTCTTTTCTGTAGATTTTGAAATGAGAGCAGACGTCATTGAAACATTCTAGAGGCCTTGACAGCATAGATGCTGGGGGAGACTAGAATTAATTCATGGGCTCAGAATAAGACATTTCAGGCAGAGTTGGACAAAAATTCTTCACAGCCGAATGCAACATATAGTAGTGTAAAAGTAGAAACTCGAGTGCAAAGGGGAAGTGAGCAACAGAACAGGCAAATGTGACAGTAGGTCATCAGAAGGGAGGCAAGAGAGAGATCATTTGGCTATTCTGCACACCTGTTAGAAAAACGGTTCAACATTGCACTGGCTCAGATTTCTGCAACAAGTTCACAAAGGGGAAAAACAGATGTAATCAAAACATTCTTTAATGTTCATCTTTCCTTTAAGATAAAATTTAGTTAAGTATTTTTGGCCTCCTATTGATGTATTTAAAGTGTTACTTACTCCAAACAAAAGATAAAAAGTTATTAGAAAATACTAACTAAGGTAGATTTAGGCTCTTAGAAACCTCTCGATCCAGGAACGTGTTGGAGATAACAAGGTCAGTCTGCCGATTGAAATGAACTGCTCCTCTTCTTTCCATCTTCAAGGGAGGTTCCAGAATGCTGTCCAGGATGGGAAGGTGGATTAAATGGAGCAGCTGCAATAAAGTCGCCTGCTTCCAAACATCCTCAACAACTATTTTGGAGCAGGTCAGACCCGTTGTTGAAAGTAGAAGAGAAGGACAGTAGAAACATGGTTAGTGTCTGCATGCCCGGTTATAAAAAACACACAAAATATTAGTCACTGCATGCAGTTTGCACATCAAAATGTAACATTCAGCTTGTGTGTTAGCTTCTGAAAGTACAGAGTGGTAGAAATTAGGGTTAGGTGCTGTATTTGCCTACATTGCAACAGTGATGACACTGGAAAAGTACTTAATTGGCTGTAATCAATGGCAAAGTGGAAACATTTGAACACATACTACATTCCTGCCAAAATTTCAGGCTGAAGAGCAGTTGCTGGTTTAAAAAGAGAATCAAGGGGCTCGCCAGGTTCAGCTTTGAACGCACAGGGTTAGGGCTAAACATGACACAACTTCCTCATTCCAGAAGGCCATTAGAGAGGCATTACTCAAAACGACCTCAGTTGTGGAGAGTTAGACACCAGCCTTTTACCACTAAGATCCAAGGACAAATTAAACAGTGGGGTTAATCTCATTCTGCTAGTTCAGAAGATTCTTTGGGGAATGGGTCTGAGAGCATGTAATTACCAGTGACACCCAGCCCCAATCCAGTTCTCAGAGGGCAAATAACCAACACGTTACCATTTTCCCAATTCTCCATCCCATCTGTCACACAATCAGATACTTGGTGTGGAAAATGAGACCAGAAGTCACAATAGTATAGCAGGACTCATTTCTGAGATAGTACAAATGCATATCCTTAAAGCAAAAACCATCTTTGCACCTAAAAATAAAAATTGCCCAAAAGATTAACAATCCTTTCTTGAGTGCAAAAGTGTAATTAAGAATACAATTTGAGGCTACTTCTTAACCACACAGACCAGCTCACCCTAAAGATTTCTTCCTCACACTCACCCTGTCCCTACCCCAGGTAAATAAAGTAATAAGTAACACCACAATGGGTGTGAAAGGTGGAAGGAGAAAACAAATAAACCATATATTGCTCAATATGCCCTGAGTTTGTACGTTCTCTCCATGTCTGTGTGGGTTTCCTCCGGGTGCTCCAGTTTCCTCCCACATTCCAAAGACGTACGGATTAGGAAGTTGTGGGCATGCTGTGCTGGCACCAGAAGCGTGGAGACACTTACGGGCTGCCCCCAGAACATTCTACTCAAAAGATGTATTTCACTGTGTGTTTCCATGTACATGTGACTAAGAAAGAAATCTTGTCTTTATCACTGAATAGCAATCATGCCGATGGATTCTCCATACCCAATTGCAGGAGGACTGATATCACTGGCCAGGAAAGACCAAAAGGAAGGCAATGGGAGTCAAAGTTGGAATGAGTGCTTCAGCTCAGTGTTGGCTGAGATCCACATTAAACAGCCTGTGTACTAATCCAAGAAAGGACTGGAGATTTACAAGCTTCCTGCTGCATGACAACCTAACCAACTTGTGCATAAAACTCGTCATTTATTCCAGGTGTTCAGCAGTAACATGAATGAATGGCCAGGATTTTGCACTAAGGTCTCTGCCTAACACGGCACTGAACATACAGACAAGATTTAGTTAGCTAGCTTTTAAGGCAGTTTTATTACATTACAGACAAAACACAACAAAAGGCAGGCGCCAAGGGAAATGAGAAGTCTTCTGTATTCATTTGCCTTTGCGATCACAAATATTGTAATGCAAGTTTACCTTTCTTCGGCAGCAGGCTGGTTGGTGCTTTTATTTTTAGGTTTGTGGGCAGTGATGGACGAAGGCTGATTGCTTGCAAAACTTCTTCAATTCTTTTGTCACATGCTTCCAAGGCAATAGGATTTGAAAAGGTTATTTTATCTGGTCTGTTTAAAAAAAACAATAATTTTATTCAGTCTGTTTAAAGAAAACCAATTGTGCAACAGAAAGAATTTCAACCTTATTTGGAGAACAAAGACTTAATGAATGCATTCTAGTCATTGCCCATTTCTGATGAATATCATAGAAAACTAAATAGCTGGAGTGGCAAGATAAAGGCAGGCACAGTAGTGTAATGGTTAGTGTAACACTATTACAGCACCAGCAACCCAGGTTCAATTCTGGCTGCTGTCTATAAGGAGTTTGTACGTTCTCCCAGTGTCTGCGCAGGTTTCCTCCGGGTGCTCCAGTTCCCTCCCACATTCCAAAAGACGTACGGGTTAGGAAGTTGTGGGCGTACTGTGTTGGCGCTGGAAGCGTGACGACACTTGCGGGCTGCCCCCCAGACCACTCTACGCAGAAGATGCATTTCACTGTGTGTCCCGATGTACATGTGACCGATGAAGATCTCTGCTCTTACTGACGGTACAGTGGCAGCTATTTTGTGAAATGTGGCCTCAGCCTAGAGATCGAACCAAATCATGAGTATTTGCTTTTTTTTTAAAAAACACAGTGCAGAGACATACATAGATCCACAATTAGGGCACAATGGCAAAATGTCTAAGATGTGACGACTCCCCAAAATAACATATTGACATTCCAGCTCACTGTTCTAGTGTGAAGCAGAATCAGCTGTACAACCAGCGAGGCCAAATAGTCTAATTTAGGGCTGTAAATTCTCTCTGATCATTCTGTATTCTGCATGCACAAGCCCTCTAACTTGGTTGAGAAAGAGAAAAGAATTCTAAAATAATAACTAAAAGTATAATTAATCAGATATGTTTTCGCAGTATTTATCAACCAGATATAGAGGGACAGAGAGTAGAGTTTGCACAGTCCAAAAACAATCACACAACCAAAAGAAAAAGAATTCCAATTGTGACATTCACACTGTATTTTTCCCACTCGTGTTAATCACTTTCAAGCAGAGAGGTAAAACTGAGTTGTAATATTCAAACTAGAGCAACATCAGCAATTTTCTGGATACCCAAGGGACTGACAGTGGTTTACTAATGGAATTAATGCACATTTCAAGACAACTAAAATTCAACCACAACAGTTTGAGAGAGTGAATTTCATTTCCTTTGGAAACACAATGAATCTGATGGAGAAACCTACCTGATCCATTAATGCCTTTTAGAAAAAACCTGCCAACTTAGTTGGGCTTGCATTTGATTCTAGACCCAAGGCCACGTGAGTGACTGGTCTCCAGAACTGATTTAGCTGCTGGGTAAACAACAAACATCAACTTCACTTGCAATGCAATAGCAAGAGAAGGGAAAAAAAATCTTACTTGGGACATTTCTTCCTTGGCACCAGTCTCTCATGATGAAACAAATCATCTGTTCTCTGTTCCCGTCCAGGGAGCGCACTGTCATCCACAAACCTGTAGAGACTACTACTGCGATCCTCAAACACAATCTGCTGTTCTTTACGGAAGAGTCTCGTATTAACAGGCTCAAACACTCTGTGATCCATCAGAGCGTGGCAGAGACGAGCTGCTTTCAAACGCGAAATGTCACTGTTGATAAAGTATACGTTCTGCATGAGGTGGCTGAGCACCACGTCAACGGCATCAGCACCAGTGAAGCAGGCATTGTGAGTTCTCCAGAAACGTCGGTACTGCCTCACCTCCACCTGGGTCTGCAGGGCATGGATAATATTATTCCAAAGCTGTGTTGCATGGAAAGGTTCCAAGTGCCCTAAAAGAAAGAAAATACAATATTTGTGTATTTGTATTCCATCGGTATATTTGAAAGCTTTCACATCAGCATCACAGCTAGTAGAGCTGCTGCCTCACAGTTCAGGTGACTGGGTTAGATCCCAACATCCAGTACTGTCTGCGGGGAGTTTGCCCGTTCAGTGGGTTTCCTCCCACATCACAAAAGAGATAGGTGAATTGGCCATTACAAATTACACCTAGTGTGCAGATGAGTGGAATCTGGGAGGAGTTGTGGGAATGCAGGGGGAAATAAATGATGTTTAGGGTTAGGGTGCAAGAGGGAGCTTGATGGTCTGAATGAATTCAATGGGCCGAAGAACCTGTTTTTGTTCTGTATAACTCAATGAATTACTTTGAAGTTCCTTTGCAACCTTCTGTTTTCCTACGTGGTATTTACAATGCAAACAGGAAATACTGCAACCACTCACCAAGAGTTCCTCTGCACCTCCCACTAACTTCCGACAGTAAGACAAACAAGAACAATGTCTTGTGAAGTTCCTCAGCTTTGGACTTCCCTCCATGCCACACACCATCCTGATATGTCCCTACATATACCTTGAACGTTGCCAGGTCTAGACCACCATGAAAACAGCTACAAGAGCTACAGATCTATGTTGTTGGCTCACTACCTCCTCGAGGCAACAGAGGACAGGCAATAAATACTTTCTTGCCTTCATCACCTTTATCCAGAGAAGAAGAAATAGAAAATAAAAATATCTCCCATGAGAAGGAATTATTCTATGACTGGTGAAAAGTCATTGGATGCTATTCAGGTACTTAAAGAGGCAAGTAAAATAATGTTGCTCAGATTTCCTCAAACCCTCTGTTTGTTTGATAAACCATTCTGCCCAGCTAGTTTTACAGTATGGAAACAGACCATTCAGCCCAACTTATCTATTCTGACCAAGATGCCCATCTAAGCTAATTCCATTTGCCTGTGTTGGCCAATATCCCTCTGAACCTTTCCTATCCATGTACCTGTCCATATACCCACTACACTCCATGTGGAAAAACCATCCCCTCAGGTCCCTTTAAACATTCCCCCCTCACCTTAAACCTGTGCCCTCTAAAACTAGACTCCCCTACCCTAGGAAAAAGACTATTTGCCCTACCTATGCCCTTCGTAATTTTACAAACCTCTGAGGTATCCCCCTCAGCCTCCTTCGCTCCGGGGAAATTCCAGGTTATCCAATCTCTCCTTCAAACACAAACTCTCCAATCCAGATTATGTTGGTTTATGCTCCACAGGTTTCTTCCCAGCTCCCTTCATCTAACCCTGAACAGCATGCCCTCCATGCAGCTACTTCACGGAAGAGGATGCTCCACATCTTCACCATTCTCCTGAATTCAAACAGATGGATTTATTGGTGTCCAACTTCCATTTAGGGACGTGAATTTGGGTCTTCCTGACAAGTGGCAACAACTCTTCATCTGACTGTGAATCCCCAAAACAATTGTAGGGACCGCTATTCAACAAGTAGTTTATTCAACTTTTAGTTCTATTGAACAAAAATCTCCACAAATCCCAGAAATACATGCTCCCCTGAGAAGGCATAAAGATGTTTTTTCTCAAAAAGGAACCACATCTTATATATATTATTCCTCAGGATGTGGCCACTCAAACAAGGCCAAGCTTAATGGCATCTCTTGTTGTCCTTGATAAGATGGTGGTGGGTTTTCTTCTTGCTGCCTGTGAGGTGACCATACTCCCCGACTATATGCCAAGGAGGTACAAGGATTTTGGCCAGCAGCAATCAAAAAGCATGCTAACTGGAAGGATTATTTAGTTCCCATGCAGTGCAACTTGCTAAAAATAAAATATGATATGTGCAATCTTCAAAATAAATTACAGGCAAACCACTGTCAGCCTTTGCAAATCAAGCATGTCCATGAAAGTGTAGTCAGTTATCCCTAAAATTCCTAAGACTCACTCAACAAAAAAAAAGTTTCAGTACTGCCAATGCAGGCAAATAAATTTTATTAGAAACTGTGGAAATCCTGTGAGCTTTAAAAATTCAAGAAGTGGAATAAGAAACCCCAAAACTGAATTGTATAAACTGTGTGAAGTGGTTTCAGTTACATAACCATGTATTCTCACTCTTCAAGAATGTAATTATCACTGGTATAAGATATTCTGAAAAATATACACATTATAGCATAGTTCCCTGTAATTCACTCTGCATTTATTTTCAACAACTCACAAAGCACACAAAATGTAAGATTTTTAAAAATAATTATGTGGTGGGTGGTTTTAATTTTCCCCGAGAGACAACCAACCACCAAGGACCCCACTTGAAGGCTTTTCTTTCAATTTAATGGAAGCTACTATGGAGGCTGAGAGGAGTTTTGACAGTTGTGCAGATGACAGATTTAGTTAAGGTAAGTAGACTGAAACTGTTCCAATCAGCAGCTTTAATTTGCACAAATTTCAAGCTCTTGTGCAATGATTAGACTTACTCTTCATGCTGAAAACTGCACTGTTACATTTTGTTTATGTAAATCTGGCTTGAAATTTAAAATGTTAATGGAAAGACAGCTGTGACCTGCACTCCGATCCTGCTGGATGTGGACAATCACGCAACATCTGCAGGAAATGTCCCCAGCTGCACTCAGTCAACCTCAAAATAACTAAACGAGCAATAGCAAATGCATTCCACCACACGTGGGGGATTTGCAGGAAAACACGCTCCAAGAAATGGTCACTCACTCCCTTGACTACAGCAGACAGATTGACATTGGATAAAGAATAGAAGCTAATAACTCTCTGTCAATCATCAGTGAGGAGAAGAGACATCTGTTGAAGGCAATGTTAAAGCAAATATACTTACATTGCTGAACAGTTTGATAAGAACACAAGATCTAGGAGCAGTAGTAGGCCATCTAGTCCAACATGGCCACTCCACTTTTCAACAAGATCACGTCCAATCTTCTGCCCTTAGATCCAATTTCTAACATCGCCCTCATGTTCTCCAATTCCCTTCGCACCCAGAAATCTTTTTCATCTGTTTTGAATGAACCCAGTAACGCTACCACCACAGCCTTCCATGTTACTCAAGATTCAGCACTCTGAGTGAAGAAATTTATCACCTCAGTCCCAAACGACTTGCCCCTCATTCTGATCATGTCAGCCCTGGTTCAAGACTTCTCAGCCAAGGGAAACATCCGCCCTGTTTACCTCTATAAGGATTTAAATTTCAATTCGATTTCTTCTCATTCTTCTAAACTCTAAGGAACACAGGTCTAGTCTACTCAATCTCTCCACAGAGCTGCCATCACAGGAACTAGTCCAGTAAATCATCTCTGAACTTGCTCTATACCAACTATAACCTTTTTTAGGTTAGGAGACCTAAGCAATACACAATATTGCAGATACAGTCTCACAACATGATTGCAGTGAGACCTGTTCCAACGGAAATGGCTCAGTAGAAAACCACCTTAAGCAAGGCACAATGGAAACAATACCCATGTAGGAAAGGTGAATTGCAAGGAGGCTGAAGCAGTGGGAGATCAGCAAGAGATTCTGTGAAGAGTTCCCAAATGGCAGCTCAGCATCACTGGAATGGTCACCCCATTGCAAGAAGGATGTGGAGACTTTGGAGAGCTTTACCAGGCTGCTGCCTGTGATAGAGGGTCTGAGCTATAAGGAGAGGTTGGACAAACCTGGGTTGCTTTCTCTGGAGTGTCAGAGGCTCAGGGGAGACGTGATAGAAGTTTACAAAATTATGAGAGGCATCAATAGGGTAAACAGTCAGAATCTTTTTCCCAGGGTGGAAATGTCAAATACTAGACGGCATAGCTCTAAGGTGAGAGGGGGAAGTTTAAAGGAGATGAGCAGGGAAAGTTTTTTTTTATTTTTTTTATATATATATATATATATATATATACACACACACACACAGAGCACAGTAGGGCCTGGAATGGGCTGTCAGAAGTAGATGGAAGCAGATATGATGGTGGCAGTTAAGAGACATTTAGATAGGCAGGAAATGAGAGATTATGGATCATGTGCATGCAGAAAGGATTAGTCTAATTTGGCACCATACTCAGCACAGACATGATGGGCCGAAGGGCCTGTTTCTGTGCCGTACTGTCCTGTATTCTATGTTTCAAGAAGAATTCAGAATTGGCAAAAAATGCTGGTGATGCCCACATCTCAAGAAAGTAAGTAAAAAAAATACACAGTCAAAAGAAATTAAGGTTAACCCAGAAACTTTAGTGGAAAAAGAAACTTAGCAAAACTATCAAGGTTAGGCAGAACAGGATTCAGATCCAGCAAATACTATTTGACAACAAGAAATATAAATGCTGGGAATACTCAGCAAGTCAGGGAGCGCCATGGGAGCAACAGCTGGTATTTCAGAACATTAATTCTTCCTCTCTCAAAACATTCAGTGACCTGCTCAGCACTCCAAGCTTTTGATATTTTAGTTTCAGGTTTCTGGCATCTGTAGTTTTTAAACTTTTTATATCCAGATGTTAAAAAGATTATGAAAGCAGGACTGACAGGAAACTGTCAGGATCACTATCAGCGAGTGCAGGTGAGAAAGATATCTGCTCGAGCAAGAGACAGATATAATGATTGAAATTCACCGGGACGAGTTCTGGACAACTGTCTTCACAGAAGCTAGGAAAAGAGCGCAAGGGAGCAGGAGATTGGAAGTGAGTGCGTCAAGAAAAAGAGTGGAGGAGATCACATTTAACTGAGTTAAAAGGGAAATGCAAGTACAAAGCAGTTGGATTTGAAGGGAAAGCAGGTTTTAGATATTGTGCAGCTCGGAAGAAGCATGACCCATTTAAAAATAAGTCAGTGCCAGAGAAGTTCAAGCAGCAACGGTAGTTCAAACTGTTGTGCCAAGTTTAGGATATCAAGTTGAGCGGTTACATTCAAATGAAAAATTACTTTTGGGAATCTCAGGAGAATATATTTGCCAAGAACCAATCAGCTTGAAATGCTAGACCATGAAAAATGCCGAGTTTCCAAGAAAAATCAAGATTTCTACAGAGCTGAAAATTCAAGGAAACCCAGCCCATTAGTTTAAGTAGGCTCATTTCTTAGCACAGCAATTTTTTTTTCCTAATTACATTGTCAGTCTCAAAATCGGTGGTTGGCTATTAAGATCAGAGGTAAGAAGAAACTTCCTCACACGGAAAGCAGTGAATCTTTGGAAGCACAGTCATTGATGATGCTCAAGACACAGTGATAGACATCTAGTTAATGAAAGAATCAAATGATATGGGGTTAGGACATGTGACACAAAAGCAGTTACATAAACAATTGACCATGAATTTTGAATTGTGGAACAGACATGAAAGAGTCCTGCTTCCAATTCTCATATCCAGGAGTGAGATCGAAGGATTCCTACTGTAAAGGGACAATTATGTGGCTGACAGACATTCTGTTTAACCCATCAGCTCTTACTTTCACTGTCCAAAATGGGTTTGGCTCAGCAATGGCCCACTATTGATATCCTTTTCAAATCCAACCACCACCTCAGAACTCCCCTCTGTAATGTCCTTCAGCCTGAGAAATGTCTTAAATACCTGCATATTCCAGTTCTAGCCTCTTGACAATCCTTGATTTTAATCACTCGCTCCACCATTGTTGACACATGTCAGAGAAAAGAGATTTTGGAGTTGGGGAAAATTAAGCAGAAAGGATCTAGGAGTTTCATGAATTGAGATATTGAGTACCGAACCAGGATAGCCATGATGAGCTTCATAAAGACCTGGTGTATTACTTCACCAAGTTGTACAACACAGAAGCTATATCCAGTCCAACCATTGTACATATTTATAGATAGGTGTTCCATTTACCCATATTTGGTCTGTAACCTTCCATGCCTTGATCACCACACTTTGGGAAGAATAAAGGTTGATGAAGGATTCAGCTACAAGGTTAGATTCTAGCAGCTGGTGTTTTTCGTCTTGCAGTAAAGGAGGTTGTGGGGAGGTGTACAAGATTAGGACAGGTTTCGATAAAGTAAACCAGGAGGAATGTGAACATCCACTCACGTATGAAAAACCTGCCTCTCAGGTTCCCTTTAAATCTTTTCCCTCTTGCCCTAAATCTGTGCCCTCTAGTTTTAGATTCCCCTACCCTGGGGAAAAAGACTGACTGTGATCATCCCCTTATGATTTTATAAACCTCAAAGGTCACCCCTCAGCCCTTACCACCAAGGCAAACAGTCCCAGCCTATCCAGTCTCTCCTTATAACTCAAGCCCTCCAGTCACAGCAACATCCTTCAATCTTTTCTGCACCCTCTCTGGCTTCATCACATCCTTCTCTCGTGTGGCGACCGGAACTACACACAATAAATATTCCATGGGAATTCTTAAATTTTCCTGTTGTTTAAAAAATAAATCTCCAGAAACTAATGGATTCTACCAAGGTATCCAAGAGGAAATAGTGGAAGCTCTCACACCTCCCTGGCACAGAAAATTCTATTAGAGAAGGGCGATAAAGAGCAGACTGCACCTTCCACAAAACAATGTGCTTCTGACTTCTGAAACTGGAGCCAAGGATAGCAAACCCAGCAAGTTAGCATGTTTCCAATCACTGGGGCAAGTTACTGGAATACTTCTCATGTCATCATATGATCATGGGAAATATGGCTGGAAGGATTGGCAGTGGGTGGGAAGAATCAACTGTTAGACATGCATGAAAACTGATAACTATTAAAGCATGGCCTTAAACGGTAACCTCATTTATCACATCAGTGAATAGCCAGACGGCTAACCAATCAGAATCAGCCCAGCAGGCAGTCATTTGACCCCTCCAAGTCTGCTCCACCCTTCAGCTAGATGGTGGCTGACCAACCTCAGTACCATCTTTCTACCCAATTCCCATATCCACCAATTCCTCCAATAGACAGAAATCTGACAATTTCAGTTCTGAATGCAATCAATGACTGCAGCTCCACAGTTATCAGAGGAACAGAATTTCCAAAGAGTCTCAACCTTCTGGGTATAACCTTCCATTAGTGGGCGAAGCTTGAACAAGCAGACATTGTAACAAAATGAGGGGGTAGTCATTTAAAACCGAGGCATAGAGGAACAACTCTAGAATTCCCAACCCTTGGATGTCCTGGAGGCAAAATCATTGGATGTATTTAGAAAGGAAGCAGATAAATTTATGAAAGATTAGGGAATGGGGGGCTATGGGGAACTGGCATAGAAGAGGAGATGAGGCCATGTGCAGATCAGCCATGAGTACATTGAATGGTGGGGAAGGCTTGAAGCGGCCAACCCCTGCTCCTATCTTTTTATGCTATGTTCCGCACACGAAGGAATTCCTCATTTCAGTCAAAACAAAACACTGCTGGAGGGACTCAGCAAGTCACAACTGCTGGAGGAGCTTAGTGAGTCGGACAGCATTTGCAGAGGCAGAGAGATGGTCGATGTTTTGTGTTCTGATGCAGGGTCTCGACCAGAAACATTGACCATCCCTCTGCTTCCTTGGATGATGCCCAATCCACTAAACTCCTCCAGCAGTTGATTTTCTGCTCCAGATTACATCATCTGCAGACTCTCCATGGTGTCTCCATGTCATCAGCTTGTCTAGTTATCCAAGAATTTTGCCCGTTTCAATTAGGCTACCTTTCATTCTTCTAAACTCCTTTGAACGGAGGTAAAGCTTGTACCGTCTACAGGATGCACTTCAACTCACCAAGACTCCTTAGACAGCACCTTCCAAATCCATGACCTCTACCAGCTGGAAGGACAAGAGCAGCAAAAGCATGGGGAACACCACCAACTGGAAATTGCCCTCAAGGCCACACACCATCCTGACTTGGGAATATATCGGCTGGGTCAAAATCCTGGAACTCCCTCCCTAACAGCATTGTGGGTGTACCCACACCTCAAGGACTGCAGCGGTTCAAGGCAGCAGCTCACCACCACCTTCTCAAGGGCAACTAGGGATGGGTAATTAAATGCTGACTCAGCCTGTGAAGACCAAACCCTTGAATGAATAAATAAAGAAAATGATGTGATCTCAACAATGTGAGATATAACCTTTACTCTGTACTCAAATCCTCTTGCAATCCTCAACGTACCATTTACCTTCCTATTGCCGGTTTTCAACATTCTAGGATATCTGAATGTTAGCTTTCTAAAACTTAAGTGGTCCAATATTCATTGGATTCAAATCACTATTTGACAACTTAAATGCTTATGTCAAAATTACAAAATGGTCTGAAATAGACTCAACCAGCAATTTCACATCAACATTTAAGGTCCAGCTGTGTTTTCTCCCGTCTTTCCCTCAACTGACTGCTCCCTTCTCCCTCCTACTCACCCTCCCCCCCACACACATCCATATTAACCATCTCAAATGCTCCTTGTGTCAACAAAGTTGTACATTCCTATAGTCTCTGGGGAAAGAATTGCCTTTATACATCTTTGATTCTTCTGGTAACTACTGGTGCCCTCTGTACCCTGTCTCAAGAGCCGCCCTCCCCAGCCACCTCTCCAGGTGCTCCAAGTGCTGTGGTATTGTTTAACCCATGAACAACATGCAGTAACTGATTTGAGAGCTGTGCCCAGTATTCAGAGGAATCTCAGTTGCAAGAGAAATTCTGTCAGAATTCTCTCCACATTACACCTGGTACATTTCTGACTTTCAGTACCTTCTGCATACCAGCCCCCAGTTTAGATTCACAGTGTGAGATACATCAGCAGCAGAAAATGATATTACACTGCAAAAATTCTGCTGAGATATACAAGAAATAATCCAATGAAAAATCAAGAAACACAGCTTTAGAGTCAGTTGATCTGTAGCAATTGACTCTCACCAACTTTTACCGATGCACCATAGAAAGCATCCTATCAGGATGTATCACGGCTTGGTACGGCAACTGCTCTGCCCAAGACCGCAAGAAGCTACAGAGAGTTGTGGACACAGCCCAGCGCATCACAGACACCAGTCTCCCCTCCTTGGACTCTGCCTTTACCTCTCGTTGTCTTGGTGAAGCAGCCAGCATAATCAAAGACCCCACCCACCCGGGGCATTCTCTCTTCTCTCCTCTTCCATTGGGTAGAAGATACAGGTGCCTGAGGGCACGTACCACCAGACTTAAGGACAGCTTCTACCCCACTGTGATAAGACTATTGAACAGTTCCCTTCTACAATAAGATGGACTATGACCTATGACCTCGTGACCTCATGATCTACCTTGTTATGACCTGGCACCTTATTGCACTGCACTTTCTCTGTAGCTGTGACACTTTACTCTGTACTGTTATTGTTTTTACCTGTACTACATTAATGCACTCTGTACTAACTTGATGTAACTGCACTGTGTAATGAATTGACCTGTAAGATCGGTTTGTAAGACAAGTTTTTCACTGTACCTCAGTACAAGTGACCAATAAACTGGCATTCAAACATAAATTATTGAAAATTCAAGTCAATGGTTTACATGCAAAAAGTGAACACATTAAAAAAAATGCTGAAGTTGTGATCAAGGACAGCTCTATGATTAACAAATGGATTCATGGGAAGAGTGAATAGAAATGAGGAATGAAATGGTTATTTTTGATTTGGGAGGTTGCAAACATTAGTGCTGCCACTATCAGTGCTGGGACCCCAATCATTCACAATCCATAACAGTGTTTTGGATTTGAAGAGCAAATGAAATAGAGCTGTAGAGTGAGTTGTGAGGAAGATGCAATAAAACTTAAAGAGAATATAGACAGGCAAAGTGAAAGGGGAAGGTCACAGCAGATAGAATATTATTGGGAAAATAGTGTTTTATTCCATTTCGTAGAGAAAACAAAATATATTTAAATGCAAGAAACAATCTGCTGGAGGAACTCAGCTGGTTAGCTCAATATTTTTAAATGATTGGTGATTGAAAAGGATTGTAGTTGAAAGTGACCTGTATGTCATCGTACAGAGCATGAAAGCAATGAAGACAACAAATAATCTGCAAGAGTAAAGTCCTACTGATATTCTGCTGGGTTTTGGTGCGACCACAACAAACTGTAAAGTTCAGCCAAGCCAAGAGAGAAAATGAAACCAATCCACTTGCACCTCACCCCTCCTCCCTCCTTGTCATACACTACCCCCCTACACCTACCACCTCAGCCAACCCCCACCCTCCCCTCTCACACTTGCTCCACCACGAATCCTCTCCCCCACCTTTCCCCTCCCCAAATCCTACCCCGACCTCTAACCCCTAACCCCCACCTCTACCTTCCCATCCCCCACCCTCTCATACTAACCCCTACCTTGCCCTACCCCACACATCTACCTTCCCCTGCCCCTAAACCCTACCCTCCCCTCTCCTCCACCCTACCCCCCAGTACCCCACCCTCCACCTACTCTTACACTCCCTGCTCTCCCCACCCACGCTTGACCCCCTACTCTACCCTCCCATCCACCAACACCCCCTTCTCCCCTCTACCCCAACCTTCCCTCTCCCCTCCACCCTCACTACCGCCCCACCCCCTCCACTCTATCCCCTCCCCTTTCTCCTTCTCGTCCCACGCTCTCCTCTCCCCCTCCCCGTCCCCTCTCTATCCCCCTCCCACCCCCCTCCCTCTCGACCCCCTCCCTCTCCTCACCTCCACCCTCCCACCCCCCTCCCGCTCCTCCCCCTCCTCACCTCCCCCCCACTCCCACCCACCCGGCCTCCCCTCCCCCCCACCCTCTCCACCCCCTCCCCTCCCCCCCCACCCCCGTCCCCTCCACCCCACCCTCTCCACCCCCTCCCCTCCCCTCCCGCCCCACCCGCACTCCCATTCCCCCCTCCCTCTCCACCCCCCTCCCCTCCCCCCCCACCCGCACTCCCCTCCCCCCTCTCCATCCACCCTCTCCACCCCCCTCCCCTCCCCCCCTCCACCCCCCTCTCCCCTCCCCCCCTCTCCACCCCCCTCCACCCCCTCTCCCCTCCCCCCTCCACCCCCCTCTCCCCTCTCTCTCCCCTCCCCCCTCCACCCCCCTCTCCCCTCCCCCCCCACCCCCCTCTCCCCTCTCTCTCCCCTCCCCCCTCCACCCCCCCCTCCCCCCTCTCTCCCCCCCCTCCCCCCTCTCTCCCCCCCCTCCACCACCCTCTCCCCTCCCCCCCTCTCCCCTCCCCCCTCCACCCCCTCTCCCCTCCCCCCTCCCCTCCCCCCTCCCCCCTCTCCACCCCCTCCCCCCTCCCCCCTCTCCACCCCCTCCCCCCTCCCCCCTCCTCTCCCCTCCCCCCTCTCCACCCCCTCCCCTCCCCTCCCCCCCTCCTCTCCCCTCCCCCCTCTCCCCTCCCCCCCTCTCCACCCCCTCCCCTCCCCCCCTCCTCTCCCCTCCCCCCCTCTCCACCCCCTCCCCCCCTCTCCCCTCCCTCCCCCCCTCTCCCCTCCCTCCCCCCCTCTCCCCTCCCTCCTCTCCCCTCCCCTCCCCCCCTCCTCTCCCCTCCCCTCCCCCCCTCCTCTCCCCTCCCCCTCCCCTCCCCTCCCCCCCTCTCCCCTCCCCTCCCCCCCTCTCCCCTCCCCTCCCCCCCTCTCCCCTCCCCTCCCCCCCTCTCCCCTCCCCTCCCCCCCTCTCCCCTCCCCTCCCCTCCCCCCACCCTCCCCTCCCCTCCCCCCCAACCCTCTCCACCCCCCACCCGCTCCTCCCCTCTCCCCCACCCTCTCCCCTCTCCCACCTCCCCCTCCAGGGGCCCGCAGACCCCCAGTGCCGGTACCTCGCCGCCTCAGGGACCCACAACTGTCCAACCGCCGAAAGCGCGGAGTCAAATTCACCGCCATTTCCCGCCTCCCGCTCGACGCGTCTTCAGGCCCCGCCCACCGCCCCAGCGCTGTCGGCAGCGTCATTAAGCCCCGCCCCCACCTGGAAAAGTGGACCCGCCTCTTCTCTGACGTCACCAGAGGACGGCCCCGCCCCCTCCCGGGTCCTCCGGCCAGCTGAGTGACAGCTGGGCTTTGAGTGACAGCTTGTGGGTCCCAGATGCAGATTTGAAACTACCCGTTAAAGGCACCTGACAGAATGATGTTCCCCAGCGCAATCCCTGCACCTGCACAGGCAGGCATCCCAATGCTGGCACTGCCCTTGCCCAGGTCTCAGAGGCTGCACGAACCGGCCAGAGCCGCCTTTGTCGTATTACGGTGGCACCACACTTGCACTGGCAATGTACCCGCCACATTTTGGACTTCAGAGTGCCCCTTCTTGCAGTAGATTCAGTGGAAAAGTCTTTCACTGAGTTGGTCTGCCCGAAACTTGCTGGTCTCCCAGCACTGCGAGATGTCCGTAAGGGAAAGCTGCTGACTGGCACATTCCAGGCTGCAGGAGTACGTGCTGAGGGACGCACTGAAGCTGGGTGCAGCCAACGCAAGGGCTCAGTGGGGAAGGACGACAGCTTAGGGTTCTTCTGCCACTGGAGAGGGAGGGGCGGGGTCAGGCGTGAAAGCCCCTGAAATATTGTAAATACGGGACTGGGCAGGCCCCAGGGAGCCACACATGTGGCGTTGGTACTGTGTTTTTTTTATTATATAAAAAGGTAACATTAATGATTTATCTGTACAAGAATGTAAAGGCTTGCATTGTTTTATTGTTGTATATAGTTTGTTCTTTATGATGAATAAAGTTTATTTTGAAATAGAAAAAAGATTCAGTGGATGGTCTCTCAGCCCTGGGTTGGAAGGTTGTGCCTTCAATTCCTGGCCCAGAGACTTGCAAACAAAATCATGACTAATGTTTCAATGCAATATTGAAAGAATGCTGAGCTGCAACAGCAGTATTACGCATCGGCTCTATCTCCTACCTCAGCTGGCTCTTAGGGTCCTATCTAATGACCAAGGATTTCTCCTTGGCAAGGTTAATCTTTCAATCAATGGAGATTATCTAAGGGCACAGTGGTGTAGTGGTTAACATAACACTACTACAGTGCCAGCGGCCTGGGTTCAATTCCCGCCGCTGTTTGTAAGGAGTTTGTACGTTCTCGCCCGTGACTGCGTGGGTTTCCTCCGGGTGCTCCGGTTTCCTCCCACATTCCAAAGACGTACGGGTTAGGAAGTTGTGGGCTTGCTATGTTGGCGCCGGAAACGTGGCGAAACTTGCAGGCTGCCCCCAGAATACTCTACGCAAAAGATGCATTTCACTGTGCGTTTCGATGTACATGTGACTGATAAAGAAATCTTATCTCATCTTGCTATGGACAAATTGGCTTCTGTATTTCCTTTTTTACAGTAGGAGGCCATTTTGCCCATCGAGTTCATGCCGGGGCACAGAGCAATCCCATTCCCCCACTCCTTTTCCCCACATTCTCATCAGCTCCCACCTCCCCCCCCATCCAGATTCTACCACTTACCTAGAGGCAATTGAGGGTTTTCAATTAACCTGCCAACCCCCACATCCCTGGGATGTAGGAGAAATCTGGAGCACCCCAGGGGAAACCCACACGGTCACGGGGAGAATGTCCAAACTCAGAGGGTTAATGGGTATGCATCTGCAATACAACAACCTGTTTCATCAGTGGGTTCCTTGAGTAACCAGGCTGAGAACTGGGAAGAGGTGCATTTATTGAGCACCTTTTTATAATCCCATCCAACAGTGTACTTTTATTTGTAATATATTTACTGTTACAATGTTTACTGTGTTTCCTTACATTGTAATAGAAATCTCCCACAAACAGAATCGGAGATAATCTATTTTAGTGATATTGGTCAAAGGATAAATATTAGCGCAGTACACAAAAGCTTAATTGCCCTGATATTCTCCAAAATACTACATGGAATCTCATGTGTCCTATTGAGAAAGTATACAGGGCCTTGGTTGAACAACTCCTTTATGACTTATTTGAAAGACGATAGTATAGAGCCCTCAGTTAACTGTAATAGAATGTTACTCAAGATTGGAGAGAGAGTTAAACCCACAATCTTGTGACTCAAAGGAAAGAATGCGTGAGCCACAGCTGATGGAGATGATTGGAGTGAACACTATCACATGCAAGTTCCCTCAAAGTTCTATACCATCCTGAGCTGGAAATATGTCACCGTTCCTTCATCACAGTTTGGTCTAACTCCTGGAAGTCCTCCCCCAACAACACTGCGGGGCCATCAGAGGGATGCAGTGGTTCAAGTAGGTGGTTCACCACCACCTTTTTCAAGGTCAATTAGGGATGGGCAGTAGGTTTCTCTCAGGAGGGTTTACAAGCCCCAGGGCACTGTCGCAAAGGAGAGCAGGGCCATTCTCCCTGATGTCTTGCTCAATACTCAACTGACCAGAACACAACAAATTATCTCATGCCGATAACACTGCTGTTTCAGAGAGTTTACAGGTGACAATAATAAACCAATTCCAATTCCAATTCCAGCTTGCTGGATGCAAATTGGCTGCATTTTCTACATCACAATTTTGACTGCACTTCAGAAAGTAATTGTGCAGAAACTGCTTTTGGACATTGTCCTGAAATGGAGCTGCAAAGTACTGAATAAATGCAGGTCTTTATAGTATCTATGCTCCTTCACTTCTTGATTTGTGTTCATCACTGAATTTAATCACTCCTCAATTGGCAGCCATACCTTCAGCTATGTGGACCCTAAGCTCTGGACTTCCCTTTCGAAACCTCCATGCCTTTCTATCTCTCTCCTCTCCTTTAAGACGCTGCTTAAAACCTACATCTTTGACGAATATTTTGGCCTATGATCCCAATGCAGCTTAGGCTCAAAATTGGTCCGTGGCGATTTGGGACATTTTACCACATTAATAGCTCTCTATAAATGTATTTATAAGATCGCGCTATTCAAATTCTTTGACCTGCAAAACCTATCCTTCACCTGAGGCAGAAACATTTGACTTTTTGAACTGCTAAAGCTTTAAAAATGCAATCCCAGGGAAAGAGTTCGTGATGATGGAAGATCACCAATCTGTTTCTCATTACAAGAAGGATGTGGAGGCTCTGGAGAGGCTGCAGAAGAGGTTCACCAGGGTGCTGCCTGGATTAGAGAGTACCAGCTACAGGGAAAGGCTGGATAGACTTGGATTGTTTTCTCTGCAATGTCAGAGGCTGAGGGGCTTAGACAGGGTAAAAAGTCAAAGTCTTTCTCCCAGGGTGGAAATATCAAATACCAGAGGGCAAAGGTTGTGGTGAGAGGGGGAAAGTTTAAAGGAGATTTGCGAAGCAAGTTTTTCTGCACAGAGAATGGTGGGTGCCTGGAACGCACTACTGGGGGAATGGTGCAGATGCAAAAACAATTTTTAACAGGCAGAATCAAAATCAGAATCAGGTTTATTATCACTGACATATGTCATGAAATTTGTTGTTTTGCGGCAGCAGTACAACGCAAGACATATAGACATAGAAATTACTATAAGTTACAAAAATAAATAAATAGTGCAAAAGTGTTCATGGGTTCATGGACCATTCAGAAATCTGATGGCGGAGGGGAAGAAGCTGTTCCTGAAACGTTGAGTGTGGGTCTTCAGGCTCCTGCACCTCCTCCCCGATGGTAGTAACGAGAAGGGGGCATGTCCCGGGTGGTGAGGGTCCTTAGTGATAGATGCCGCCTTTTTGAGGCACTGCCTCTTGAAGATGTTCTCTAGACTTGACTAGATATCTTTATTGGTCACATGTATATCGAAACAAACAGTGAAATGCATCTTTTACGTGGAGTATTCTGGGGGCAGCCTGCGAGTGTCGCCAGACTTCCAGCGCCAACATAGCATGCCCACAACTTCCTAACCTGTACATCTTTGGAATGTGGGACGAAACCGGAGCACCCGGAGGAAACCCACGCAGACACGGGAAGAACGTACAAACTCCTTACAGACAGTGGCTGGAATTGAACCCGGGTCGCTGGCACTGGAATAGTGTTACACTAACCACTACACTACCGTGGCCTGTTTGTGTGCTGTGATGTTCTATGTTCTACAAATTCTGACATTTTGTAATCAGATTTATTATCACTGACTTATAAGACGTGAAATTTGTTGTTTTGCGGCAGCAGTACAACGCAAAAATATAAAAGTCTATGTTACAGAAATAAATGAATAGTGCAAAAAAAAGAATGGTGAGTTTGTGGAGTGTTCAGATATCTGATGGCGGAGGGGAAGAACCTGTTCCTGAATTGTTGAGTTTGGGTCTTCAGGATCCTGTACCTCCTGCCCAATGATAATAACGAGAAGAGGGCATGTCCCAGATGGTGAGGGCCCTCGATGGTGGACTTAGGCAGGCATGTGAACAGGCAGGGAATGGACCATGTGCAGGCAGATGGGAATAGTTAGATTGCTATCATGGTGCAGATATGGTGGGCTGAAGGGCCTGTTCCTGTGCTGTACTGTTCGATGTTCTATGCTCTGTGTTCCCCAGAAGCCACCTGACCTGCTGGGTTTTTCCAACATTCTCCATTTTATTTTATTAAAGCGTCAGAGGAAATCTGTAAAGTTCTCCCAGACGTCTGGCATTTTCTCAAAGGGAGCAGCAACAAAGGTCAGTCCTGTGTTTGAACCGAATTAATTGGATCCAAATTCAATGAATTATCCAAATAAATAGACAGAGGGATTAACATCAAAACCAGCTGCTCGTCAGTAAGCAGTGACCACCTTCCTTTCAAAGAGCTCATGGACTTTAATTCTAAATAATCTGTGTGGGTGATTTAACCTTTATGTTGACGTTTCGGGTCAAAACCCTACACCAGGACATTGACGTCAACAATTCCTTTCCCCCCACAGATGCTGCTCGACCCGCTGAGTCCCTCCAGCAGATTGTGTGTGTGTTGCTCCAGATTCCAGCATCTGCCGTCTCTTGTGTCTCCAACAGAAAACAAGGTTATCTGGGTTATACTATTGCTGTCTGTGGTAGCTTGCTGGATACAAATTACCTGCCATATTCTCGTGAGTACAGCAGTTTCTGCATTTTGGAAAGTACTTAATTAGCTTTGAAGTGCTTCAGGGTGTGGCAGGTGCTTCTCAAATGCTAATCTTTTTACAGGCCTGCAAGATTTCCGTCTCCCCTTCAGAAGGTACAAACTGAATTTGTATTGCAGTTCATGATAATGCAATTGAGAATTCTCAAAGAGTCATACAGCACGGAAACAGGCCCTTCAACGCAACTCTTCCATGCAGACCAGGATGCCCATCAAAACTAGTCCCATATGTATGTGCTTGGCCCACATGCCTCTAAACCTTTCCTATCCATGGACCTGTCTATGTCTTTTAAACATTGTAACTGTACCTGCCTCACCCACTTCTTCTGGCAGCTTGTTCCATATATCCACCACCCTCTGTGTGGAGAAGTTGCCCTTCATATCCCCTTAAAATATTTCCCCACTCACCTTCAACCTATGCCCACTAGTTTTAGACTCCTCCACCCTGAGGAAAAGACTGTAACCATCCACCTCATTGATGCCCCTCATGATTTCACCAACCTCAAAAAGGTCATCCCTCAAACTCCTTCACTCCAGGGAAAATAGCCCCAGCCTATCCAGTGTCTCCTTATAACTCTTCAGTCCTGGCAAAGTCCTTTACTGCACCTTTTCCAGCTCAGTGTCTCCATAATTAAGAAAAGATATACTTGCCATAGAGGGAGTGCAATAAATGTTCACCCGATAGGCTCCTGGGATGGCGGGGCTACTGTATGAGGAGAGACTGGATTGACTGGCTGTAACAAGGAACAGTACAGCACAAGAACAGGCCCTTCAGCCCACAAAGTTGTGCTAAACACGATGCCAAATTAAACTAAATCCCTTTCGCCTGCACATGATCCGTATCCCTCCATTCCCTGCATATCCATGTGTCCATCTGATCTGTATGATCTGTCTGGATGGCACGCAAACAAAAACTTTGCACTTGGTACATGTGACAATAGTAAACCAATTAGGCCACTAACGTATCTGCCTCCACCACCATCCTTGACAGACCGTTCCAGACACCCCACCACTCTGTGTGAAAAACCTGCCCCACACATCGACTTTAAACTTTCCCCCCTCACCTTAAATGCAAGCCCTCTAGTATATGACATTTTTACCGTGGGAAAACAATCTGCACTCACTTATCTCAGACAACCTACCTCCGACATGTTCAGGCTAGTGTGACCCTAGCACGCTGCCCTCGGTCCTTGTCTTTCTCACTGGGTTTGTACTCACTGGAGTTTAAGGGAATGAGAGGAGACCTCATTGAACCGGACAGAATTCTGAGACGGTGAGACAAACTGGATGCAGGGAAGATGTTCGCCTGGGCTGGGTTGTCTGCAATGAGGGGTCAGAGTATCTGGTTCCAGCACAAGAGATTTGTGTCTGAGTTAGGGAGGAATTTCTTCATTCTGAGACTGGTGAACCTGTGGAATTCTCAAGCACAGAAGGATGTGTGGGCTAAATTGATGTATATACTGAAAATGGACAAATTTCCAGACACATGAAGCATCAAGGGTTATGGGTTCTTTAACCGACCTCACCCGACTCATCAACGGAACACTACGCACCACCTCTTGCACTCCCATGGCCTTGTCTCTGATTGTGTCCTTTTTTGCACAAGTATCTTCTTTTTGCACACTTTTTTTCTCTCTCTTCACTGTCTTGTATAATTTATGTACAATTTATATTCTGTGTGTTGTCTGTACCTGTGTGCCTGTGATGCTGCTGCAAGCAAGTTTTTTGTTGTACCTGTACCTCACCGTACGTGTGCACATGGCAATAAACTCGACTTGACTTGGGAAGAGATGGGGAATATGACATTATGGCAGAGGTTTGACATGAATGTATTGGATAGTGGAGCAACTCCCACTCCCACTCCGATGTTACTTACAGTGAAGCACGTTGCTTCACAGACTCAGTTAGCAGGGGTTGTGCAGAAGGAGATAGGAATGTTCAACTGCTGCTTCCAAAAGCAGAAGTTCAAAGGCTGTTGTTTCCACAAAGTCAGTAAACCACCATCACTCAGAGAATCGAGTTACTGTTGCTGTTTCCGGGACCATGCCGAGTACACATCGGCTGATGTCCTTCCTACAATGACAACAGAGACTTCACCAAAAGAGTACTTCATTGGGGACACACAAGAGATTCTGCAGCTGCTGGAATCTGGAGCAACACACACAAACTGCTGGAGGAACTCAGCAGGTCAGGCAGCATCTGCGGAGGGAAATAAACAGTCGACGTTTTGGGTCGAGACCCTTCATCAGGACTGGAGAGGAAGAGGACAGAATGTGGGGGCAGGGGAAGGAGTACATGCGGGCAGGTGATCACAGAGGGGGAGCAGTGAGAGAGGCCCTCGCAGAACTCCCTTCAAACTGTCCATTTCCCTCCACAGACGCTGCCTGACCTGCTGAGTTCCTCCAGCACTCTGTGTGTGTTGCTCCAGATTCCAACCTCTGCAGAACCTCTCGTGTCTCCGTTTGGCTGCTCCACTGCGGTCTCTTTGAGGTATGCCTGCCCTGAAGAAGTTTCCCTCCTCTCTTCGACCATGTGCTCACCCAGACTCGCCGCCTTCCTACCCATCACCTTTCAGCTTCTTACTTCCCCCCCCCACCCCCACCCTCCGACCTTCCCCCTCTCACATGGACTCACCTATCACCTGCCTGCATGTGCTTGTTATGTACCAGCAACAATAGAAACACACCAAGCCATGTATAAGTGTTAGAAACTATTTTATTAATAACTACTTGTGATAATAAGAAAAGTAAAAATGTTAGATATTAAACATTAACCCCAAAACTAATAAACTTGAAGTGTGTGTGTGGCAAATTCCCACACCCCAAGTCCAGGAATAGTTCTCAAAGTTCAGTTCAGCAAGTCATAAGGTGAAACGTGAGCAAAGGGTTTTGCAAAACCACCGTTGACTGAAGAGTAAATGTAGAGAGAAATTACAAAATCTACATGTTCCACAATGGAACCCATACGACACCTCAATCTCTGATGATATCCACTGCTTTGTTCCGAAGTATCTTCTACCCCAAAGGCATTCGATATGTGGCCACCCACAGAAATACCTGTTTCCCTCTACAGGTTAACAACAAAGTGGACTCCACTTGATTGCTCCAAAAATCCATACATGGATTGTAGTGACAGACACAGCTATTGTTCTTCATCCATTGATACAGAGACCATCAGTCAGTCAGTCTCTCTCTCTCTCTCTCTGTCACTCTCTCTGTCTCTCTCTCTGTCACTCTCTCTCTCTCTCTCTCTTTCTCCGACTCTGTGCACAACAGCCAACACATTGTTATAGTCTTGCTGTCTTAGAGATAACACCACACACACACACACACACACACACACACACACACACACACACACACACACACACACACACACACACACACACACACACACACACACACACACACAACCACTCTACTGTCCAGGTGTCTTAAAGAGAGATTCACCAAATAGCAGTCTGGCTCGTAACATGCTCCTCCCCCTCCCCCTCCCCCAGCCTTCTTATTCTGGCTTCTGCCCTCTTCCTTTCCAGTCCTGATGAAGGGTCTCAGCCCGAAACGTCGACTGTTTATTTCCCTCCATAGATGCTGCCTGACCCGCAGAGTTCCTCCAGCATTTTGTGTGTGTTGCTTCATTGGGAAGTCCAGATTATTGTGGAAGGTTCTATGGAAATGCAAGTCTTTCATTTCAAAAGAATCAAATCGTCAAGGCAAGTTTACTGTCATATGCAGAAGTACACGAATGCACAGGTGCAATGAAAAACTTACCTGCAGCAGCATTACAGGCACATAGCATTAGAGACACAACATTCACAAGAAAAACATAAATTATACAGAATTATACAAGAAAGGACACAATTAGAACCAAAACAAAGTCCATTGTAGTGCAAAGTGGTCCCGGTGTTGCTATACTGAGGTAGTGATTAGAGTTGTGCTGGTTGGTTCAAGAACTGAATGGTTGAAGGGAAGTAGCTGTTCCTGAACCTGGTGGTGTGGGACTTCAGGCTTCAGCACCTCCTGCCTGATGGTAGCTGTGAGAAGATGGCATGGCCTGGACGGTGGGGATCTTTGATGATGGATGTTGCCTTCTTGAGTTATACAGAATTAAAAGTAGAATTAAAAGTAGATTGAGATACTTGAAAGTAACATTCAGCACCTGACTTCATTGAGTGTAAAATGCCAGGGCATATCCTCAGAATCAGAATCAGGTTTATTATCACTGACATATGTCGTGAAATTTGTTGTTTTGCAGCAGCAGTACAGTGCAAGCCTTAAAGACAAAAATTATGATGTTACATAAATAAATAAATAGTGCAAAAGAGAAACAACGAGCTGGTGTTCATGGGTTCATGGACCGTTCAGAAATCTGATGGCGGAGGGGAAGAAGCTGTTCCTGAAACATAAAGTGTGGGTCTTCAGGCTCCTGTATATCCTCCCCGATGGTAGTAACAAGAAGAGGGCATGTCCCAGGTGGTGAGGGTCCTTAGTGATAGATGCCACCTTCTTGAGGCATCACCTCTTGAAGATGTCCTCGATGGTGGGGAGGGTTGTGCCCGTGATGGAGCTGGCTGAGTCTACAACCCTCTGCAGCCTCTTGCGATCCTGTGCATTGGAGCCTCCACACCAGGCGGTGATGCAACCAGTCAGAATGCTCTCCACCGTACATCTGCAGAAATTTGCAAGTGTTTTTGGTGACAGACCGAATCTCATCAAACTGCGGGTGTTAAAGGAACAACAACTTGTTTTTTCTCACTCCCAGCTTGCTCCCACCAGAGTTTTTATGAGATGACTTATCTCAGATCTGCTTAGGTTGGTGTGACCCCAGCATGCTTCTCTTGACCTTGTCGGCCTTGTCATTTCTGCCTGGATTGTGGCCAGATCAACTTTCACTACACATTTCAATCAACTAATCTACACCAGAAATTAAAAGTTATAGAAATAAGCGTGGGGATGGCATAAAAAATAACGTGAATGTGTATGTGTGGCAGTGGATATGTGTGAGTGCACAGAAATGTATGTACATGTGTGTGTTAGTGTGTGTGTGAGTGCGTGTGTGTACGTGTGTGTACGTGTGAGAGTGTGTGTGTGAGAGACAGTGTGTGTGTGTGTGTGAGAGAGAGAGAGAGAGAGAGTGTGTGTGTGAGTGTGTGTGTGTGTGTGTGTGTGTGTGTGTGTGTGTGTAATCCATTCTTATCATGACCTGAATTTGGCTGGGTGGCTGTTCACTTTACCTCAGTATCTGGGTTAAGCACACTTTGAAAGCAAGGCCCTATCCCCCCTGATCCCAGTAACCTCTTCCAGTCCTTGAATCCTTCAGAATCAACTGGACCCTCCAGTCCATCGCTCCAGGGGACCATGCCTCCTGCTACTAAATCTCCAGCTCTGAGTCTCTCTCCCCTTAGAGTCATAGATTCAGTGGTTCAGTACAGAACCAGGCCCTTCGGCCCACCACACCCATGCCGACCTTTTTGCCCACCAACACTAATCCATTTGCCCACATTTTAGGATAGTTTCCTTCTACACCTTGTCTATTTCTGTGGCTGTCTAACCGCCTCCTAAATGCAGTAATTGTATCTGAAACTTTTTACCTCTTTACTTCTTCCAGTATTCAAAATCGCCCCCCTCCTCCCCCTATCAACCAGTACTAGTATCTTGTACATACTAACCTTTACTAATGTGTGTGGTCAGTGAAAAATATTTCTAATAACAATCTGTGAAGCTACTTTGAATGTTTGAGACACTGAGTAGATCGGTCATGATCATAAAATTGTCCATTTTAAGTTTATTGGGTAAAAGTTGTTGAAATAAGAAGGGAAATAAAACATCAAATGAACAAAAATACCTTCAAGGAAAACAAAGGACTGCAGATGCTGGAATCTAGAGGAAAAACACGATGATGCTGGAGGAACTCAGCAGGCCGGGCAGCATCCGTGGAGAAAAGCAGGCGGTCAACATTTTGGGTCAGGACCCTTCTTCAGGACTGAAGATAGGAAAAGGGGAAGCCCGATATATAGGAGGGAAAAGCAGAACAGTGATAGGTGGACAACAGAGGGGAGGTGGGGTGGGCACAGGGTGGTGATAGGTAGATGCAGGTAAGAGATAGTGATGGGCAGGTGCGGGGAGGAGGGGAGAGCAGATCCACCGGGGGATGGGTCAAAGGTGTGGAGGAAACAAGGGTAGAAAAAAGAGAGAGAGGCTGGGAAAGGGAAGAAGAGGCACGGTGGGGGGGGGGTGGATGTGGGTGTTGAGGGGATTACCTAAAGTGGGAGAATTCAATGTTCGTGCCGTTAGGCTGCAAGGTTCCAAGACGGAAAATGAGGTGCTGTTCCTCCAGTTTGCACTTGGACTTCTCCTGGCAGTGGAGGAGGCCGAGGACTGACATATCAGTGATAGTGTGGGAGGGGGAGTTGAAGTGATCGGAAACGGGGAGATGCAGATCGCGGTTACGGACAGAGCGCAGGTGTTCTGCGAAACGGTCACCTCGTCTGCGTTTGGTCTCACCAATGTAGAGGAGGCCACACTTGGAGCACCAAATGTAGTTGATGATATTAAGGGAGGTGCAGGTGAATCTCTGTCTCACCTGAAAGGACTGTTTGGGTCCCTGGATGGAGTTGATGGAGGTGGTGTAGGGGCAGGTGTTGCACCTATGGCAGGGGCAGTGGAAAGTTCCCAGGGTGGGAGTGGGATGGGTGGAGGGAGGAGTGAACGAGAGAGTCAAAGAGAGCGCGGTTCCTGCAAAAGGCAGAAAGGGGTGGGGAGGGGAAGATATGCTTGGTGGTGGGGTCCCGTTGGAGATGGCAGAAGTGGCAGAGAATGATTTGTTAGATACGTATCCAACACATTATTCTCTGCTGGCTTCACTGACTAACTCTGACCAACAAGACCCCAATAATTCACCACATGCTGAAACATTGCCAGGCAATGAGCTGCTATTTTAAGAACAAGGGGCGTATGTACAATGAGATCAGGCGGAGAGCAGCTCTGTTAATAATTGGCGCACGTGCAATGATGTCACAGGGCAAGGAGCAACTCCAGTCAGGATACCAGGAGCACAACTGACTGCTGACTATGAATCAATGCACTGTACTCTCTCCGAAACCTGCTGACAAGCATCTGGCAGTGAACCACTTACAGTGTTAGACCTTGCCCCAACTGGTCCATGCCGATCAAGATTCTCATCTAAGCTTGTGCCATTTACCTGTGTTTGGCCCATATCCCTCTGAACCTTTCCTATCCATGGACCTGTCCAAGTACCTTTTAAATGTTGTCAATGTACCTGCCTCAACCACTTCTTCTGGCAGCTCGTTTCATATATGGGCCACCCTTTGGGTGAAAAAGTTGTCCCTCAGGTTCCTATTAAATCTCTTCCCTCTCACCTTAAACGTCTACCCTCTAGTTCTGGATTCCTCAACTCTGCATTCACCCTATCTATGCCCCTCATGATTTTATAGTCCTCTATAAGGTCACCGTTTTGTCTCCCACGCTCCAAGGAAAAAAGTCCGAGCTTGTCCAACCTCTCCCTATAACTCAGTCCCTCAAGTCCTGGCAACATCCTCAGAAATCTTTTTCGACACTCTTTCCAGTTTAATGACACCTTTCCTATAGCAGGGTGACCAAAATTGAATACCATAGTCCAAGTGCGACCTCACCAGCATCTGTACAACCGCAACATAACCTCCCAACTTCTATGTTCAATACTGACTGGTGAAGGCCAGTGTACCAAAAAGCCTTCTTCACCACCCTGTTTATCTGTGACTCCACCCTCAGGGAACCATGAACCTGAACTTCCTCTGTTCTACAACTGTCCCCAGGGCCCTACCATTCACTGTGGAAGTCCTACCTACCTGGATTTGACTTTCCAAAATGCAACACCTCTCACTTATCTGAATTAAACTCCATTTGCCATTCCTCGGCCCACTTACCCAGCTGATCAAGATCCCCCTGTAATTTTGATATCCTTCTTCACTGTCCACGACACCACCTAGTTTAGTGGGTGAGCAGTCTTTCTACAGCTCATTTTCAGGGAGAAATGTATTGAGTTCACTTACACATTTGTTGACTCCACAAAGCTTCCCACTATCTACAAGGCAGGTCAGGAGTGTGTTGGAAGACCACCCACTGGATGAGAACAGTTCCAACAACACTCAACGAGCCCCAGTGTCATCCTGAACCAAGGTGCCTATTTGATTGACACATATCTCATGCCCAAGACCTTCATTCTCACTACACCAGCCCACCCTGACTGCAGTGAATATCCTCTGCATATTGCACTGCAGAAATTTGCACCGAACTTTTTGACAGCACCTCCCAAACCTGCAACCTCTCCCACCAAGAGAGGCAGCAGGTACGGGGGAAAATCAGCCCCTCGTAGATTCCCCACCAAGTCATGCATTGTCCCCACTTGGAAACATATCGCCATTCTTTCATCATCACTGGGTGCTGGAACTACACCCCAACAACACCGTGGGAGCACCTTCACGAGGTACACCAGGATGCTGCCTGGATTAGAGGGTATGAGTTAAAAATGAGAGGTTGGACAAACTTGGGTTGTCTTCGCTGGAGCGGCGAAGGCTGATGGGAGACCCGATAGAAGTTTATAAAATTACGAGAGGCATTGATAGAGTAGACAGTCAGAAACTTTATCCCAGGGTAGAAATGTGACATGCATTTAAAGTGAGAGGGAGATGTGCAGGGGAAGTTTTTTTACACAGGGAGTGGTGGGTGCCTGGAACGTGCTGCCAGGGGTGGTGGTGAAGGCAGATACGATAGTGGTGATTAAGAGGCTGTTGGACACATGAATATGCAGGGAATGGAAGGATATGGATCATGTGCAGGGAGAAGGGATTTGGTTTAATTCGGCATCGTGTTCGATGCAGACACTGTGGGCCGAAGGGCCTGTTCCTGTCTGTACCGTTCTATGTTCAGTTCAAGAATGTGGCTCACCCTCACCTACTCAGGGGCAATTAGAAATGGACAATAAATGTTGGCCTTGCCAGTGAAGCCCACAGTCCATAAAGGAATCAAAGGTTAATTTATAAGCTGCATTTGAGTTGTAAACCTCAGAAAATGCCTTCTCACACAAATGAGGGATCTCCTTAGTTTTAACACAAGTATTTCACTGAGAGGCTTTATGGGCTGATTACTTTATGGTGTTAAGCTTCAGTGATTTTTATGTCCTAATTATCTGGAAACTTACAGGGTTTTAAGCCTTTTTACTTGACCACAACCTCACGGCAATTACTGCTGAGAGTCAGCTTCCAGCTTGTCTGGTGGCTTTCAATCTAAATTCTCCTTCAGGGGTTTTCAAAGTGATTCAG